>NC_079162.1:91580601-91883631 GCF_947563725.1 Argiope bruennichi
CATTAATGACCTTTGCTATAAAATCTTTCGAATATCCTTAATTTGTTGAAGATATGAAATTATTTAGGCAGTTAAGATTTTTCATAAAAACCACAATTTCAAAAATGATCCGGATTTTTTTTTTCCCCCTTTGAGGCATAGACAATAAGTTACTTCTAAACACTGAAAAATGCAGTATCATTAGTTACACTCGGAAGTCTCACCCTTTAAATTCCTCTTAACAAATCAATAAACCTTTTATTTTCATTAATAATCTTTTTATTTTGCTCAGATTCAGTTGTCGATCTTGGAATGGTTTTTCACATTAAACTTAATTTTTCAAAACATATTGATGGCATAGATTCAAAAGCTTATCAAAGGGAAAAAATTCAGATTTCACAACAAAAAAAACCATACTACAATTTTATATTTCATTATTGTGTGATCTCAAATACTCATCCTTATTTGGGATCTTACTTAAAAAAAAAAAAAAAAAAAACTGAAATTCTAGAGCAAGTGAAAACTACATTTATGCACAACTAATCTAAACAAAAATGATCTATTCATATGGTATATCGTCAATTTACATATGTTGTGTTTTACATTTTTAGTTGGAAATCCTGCTGTACTTTTCCTTGGATTCTATTCTTTTATAAAATCCTCAATAATATGAACCACTACAAAGACATACTAAATAATATAAGCTATCAACAAGACAATTTAGTGTCAATAGTTTGTTATACTTAATTCCGAAAATAAATTCTCATTATATAAACTTTATAAAATATTCGACATGTTTTTTGATGAAACTGATATTTTAGATATTTCCTTGGGAATTTTAAAAACAAATGTTTAAAACGTTTAATTTTCTAACGTGCTGTCGAATGGTTTGAAGACAGACTACAGTTCTCCTTTTGAATACTTGATGTTTCACTGCTTTAAGATTGATTATATCTAACTATTAAATTCCTAACATGCTTTTTTAAAGTTCAAAGCTCACAACTTCTGAATTCTTAATATGCTTTTAGATTAAATGTATTTTTAGATTACTGCTTAACATAATAAATTTCTAATACAACTTTTAATGGTTTTATCATTCATACATATTACGTTATGGCTGAATTCCTTTATAATAATATGAGTGTATTATATAACTATTTAAATATGAAGTTTTAAAATATTTTAATGAAGAAGCAATAAATATGTGAATTCCAAAAAATATTTAATTATTAAAATTTTAACGAGCATTAAAATTGCGAACCGGCTGGTCGCCATGTTCTGATTTTTTGACAACTATTTTCAACCTATGCGGACTTGATTTAAATTATTTTTAGGTTAGTTGTATGGTTTTGTAATTATGTTAGTTATATATTTTTTGTATATGCTTATAGTTTTAAGTACATCATTTTTTAATTAGTTTTTTCACCCTATTTTCGACCGATTATTTTAAACGATTTTATTTATTTTCTTAATGTTTGATGCATTTAAAATTAAATATTGTTAATTAATCGATCTACTCATGATGAATCTGAGAAAATTTTGTTGACAAATTCCTGAGATATTACATAAATTTAGAAAGATATTTTTTTAGTGCCAATAAGGTTTAAATGCTCAGTGACCTGGTTTCATTAATCATATTAAAAAAATTAACATTTATTGACGAACACGAAGACACAGATATTCACCGTTACTCTAATTAGACATTATAAAATCTGAATAACTAAACATAAAAAAGAAACGTATAAACAGCTGTGTGCCGGTTTCTATGGCAACACAGCTGGAAAGGAAAAAAGCGTCTCTAAGACAGAACACCTGCTTTACCCAATTTTATAGAATAACTTTCCTCCTTTTTCGCTTCATTTAAAAAAATATATTTAATAAAAACACCTGCTTTACTCAATTTTTAAGATTTTTTTTTTTTCTTTTTCGCTTGCTGTAAAAAAACATCTAAACATAAAAAAGAAACGCATCAAAATTCTAGACAAACTGCGCATGCGCCTGTCTCCATGGCAACACAGCTGGAAAGGGAACACAGCTGGAAAGAGATTTTTACAATGCGCAGAGTACCTTTTACTTTTCGCATGTACATGTAGAAATAGGAACAGTGCAGACACTAAATAAATATTTCACAGATTTCTACCAAAATCTCAATTAGTAGTTTAATGATTGTGTAGAAAAAAGTAAAATTGTATTATTTCTGACAGCTAAAATTGCTATAACGGAGAAGAAATTATCTCTCGCTCTATGTGTGTGTGTGTGTGTGTGTGTGTGTGTGTGTGTGTGTGTGTGTGTGTGTGTGTGTGTGTGTGTGTGTGTGTGTGTGTGTGTGTGTGTGTGTGTATTGTTACAGAACTTCCACCTGTAAGTCTGTAAAGTTAACGGGTTCGTGCAGCGGATATATGGAGACGCACAGAAAACAGCCTCGGTGACAAACGACGACTTTATTAACACGCAGTCACTGATACGCAGACAAATTCACAGCCGGAGACACACACAAGCAACACACAGCAGTACGCTATAGCACAACGCAGCACATCAACGATAAGCTGGTCGAAGCACTCAGAAAGAGAGCTCGTTCAACTATTCACAAGAGTTGAACTCAAAACACTGCCTTCAGCTTAAGATTACCGGCCTTTTATAGTTCCCGGGAGGCGGGCAGAGAAGTTTCTGGACCAATCAGGCGTATCTCGATTCCTATTCCTATGGATTGCAAAAATTCTTGAAGTTTCCAGTAATATCTATTTTGTCTCCAAATTCGTTTCCACGTTTGTCGCCAAGCCTTGGGATCAATGATAAGGCATCAAATCAGCATGAGCTGATCGTAAAACGGTCTTTCCAGTGATAGAACTAACCATGCTGAGAAACAAATATATATATGTGTGTGTGCGTGTGTGTGTGTGTGTGTAATGATATTTTAAAAATTTAATTTAAATTTAATGAATTTCCAAATTTTTAGCTCAATTTAGCCCATATTAACTTCATTCTAGAATATTCTCTTATTTCCTGATCCCATTCCACTTTTCTATCTAATTAATTCAACAGAAGCTTTGTAAAATGTCTGAATCGGCTAAAAGACACATTTCCCATACTTCGAGTCAAGGGACAAAATACCGCTGACTTAACAAATTCTTTTTTAAAAGATCCCTGTTTCCCTTGCCTGATCAGCGCGTGTAGCGAAAATCCCTATTGAAATTTCATCGTATATAAGCTCTGTGGATAAATATTTTACCTATTAATATCTCATGTTGTATAAGACCAGGGATAGAATGTTCATGAGTTTTTCCTCATTACACTCTATGTCATTCCGTGTTGTGTGTGTGTTCGTCGCTCCTGCTTGTACATAATGCGTGCCTCTCCGGGATGAAATAAAACGACGTAAAAAAATCGAAAGTCTCTTCAGTGTTTTCGAAACTGCCTTCTGATTAAAAATTATATGCTTACGCGCACACGTATATATATATATATATATATATATATATATATATATATATATATACACACTCAAGTATTATTAAGTTCAAGACATTCAAATAGAAAAAATGCTCTTTATTATAGTATGAACATCCAACAATTTAGGAATTTTAACTTAAAACGTCTTTAGAAATATTTAAAAAATACATGTTTTTATAAATTAGTAATTAATACTATAAAATCAAAGTAAAATAACAAGAAAGATCTTGCTCACTGCATTCAAAACATGTTATTTTATCCATACAAATTGGAGTAATTTTAGTTCAACCTCTTGCAATTGTTTCAACTGAAAAACTTAGCTTCATTCTAATCTCTATCTTGAAGAGCATTGTCTTGAACCCTTGCTAACAGTTTGAAATATCTAACCAATCAAATCTGAGGGGATAGGGTGATTTTACAGCTACATTTCCCTCGGCCATAAACTGACAAGATAAACATATTTTAACCCACCCGCAATATATGCATAAAAAAGGGTTCTTGTAATCATCAAATTACAAGAACCTGGTAAATGTTTCCAATCTACAAATAAGAAATAGCCCTATTTGCCTTATATTAGTGTATTGTCTCTGCTTCAGAACAAAGTTCTTATGAATTTATACTAGAAAGGAGTGCAGTTTTCTGAGGAGAAAGAACGCTCAGAAAACTCTCTCTCTCTCTCTTTTTTTCTTTTTTGTTTATATTTTTCTAACGTTAAATATATGCATAAAAATATATGGACTTCTCTGAGTTACAAAACTTTATTATATTTTTCTAACGCTAAGAGGCCAAAAAAGCATAAAAGGTTGTCACGAAATGTTTGAAAAATATATGCAGTTCTTCAAAAAGATATTTAAACCTTTTTTTTAAAGAATCAATTTTTATGAATCATGCAGAATGCTGTTAAAATTTCTGATGCTGACGAAAATAAAAAATGCATATTTTTCAAAAGAAACAAAGGGTAAACAGAAGTTCCCAAAGATTTTTTTTCAAGGGCCGAATAATTTGTGTAGTTATTATAAGAGTATGAGAATTCTTGAATTTAATGAAAGAAATTATTATCTGAATAATTATTATTTATGTAAGTATCGATATATGACGGGCATCTATATGTAATGAGTCTAGTATATCAGAATTCGATGGTATCTCATTGTTTAAATGTAATTCACCGAGCTTAATGGCTTGACAAGTTCTTTCCTAAAACTAAATATCTCCTACAGGAAAAAAAAAATATCTTCGTAATTGAGATAGAGAGAACGAAAGTCTAATTCATTATATATATATATATATATATATATATATATATATATATATATATATATATATATATATATATATATATATATATATATATATATATATATATATATATAAGCACAGCAGAACAAAAGGTTAAAATGTGCAAATGTTAAGCGCAAATCATTTGTTTTTAATACCTATTAATATTTGCTATTTAATTCATTGTTTTATTATTATTCACGTCTTAATTCTTTTGTTATAAATTTTGTTAAATTAAAAAAAATCTTAAAATATATAAAGAAAATGTACAACTGAGGAATTCCCTTTAAATCATTCAGAAATGAGAACTTAAAATAAGTACATTTTTAATTTTAAAAATTGCATTTGTGTATTCTCAATGTAGAAGCAATGAAAGAACTTAAAAAGCTAGCGACCGAGTACCCGTTACTCTTCTCACAGCTCAAAAAACTAAAAACCGCAAACACTGTTATGGAAAAACTGGATATACTCATGAAGACATTCGATAACCCAAGTCAACCTGTCAGAACTAGTTTTCTCCTGCAATAGCCTTCGCATAGTCTACTGGAACGCAAATGGCATTAACAATAAAATAATTGACCTTCGTAATTTTGTAAATAAGTATAACCCCGATGCAATCCTATTGCAAAAAACCCACCTTAGACCACAAAGAAAAATTTTCCTGGCAAACCATTTTAATATTACAGTTACAGAGCTAACCAGGCTGGCGGCAGTACTGCAATTTTAATTAAAAACGGTTTACCTCACAGTGAGGTCCCCCCACCTTTACTACAACATGCACAAGCTAGCGTGGTAAAATTAAATTTTAAAAATCAAGATCCAATAACTCTAATCTCTATTTATAAACCCCCTAGTGCAGATAATTACAATTTTATTTTCGACATCGAAAACCTAACGCAAACAGGACCTAATCAAATAATTTGCGGAGACTTTAACGCTCACCACGTTAGCTGGGATTGTAAGCGTAACTGCCCAAAAGGTAATTTCTTAAAATCATTCGCCCTTCAGGCCGGATTAGACATTATAGCACCGTCCACCCCCACTAGATTTGGACCCCAGTCAGCCAATGCAATAGATCTCACCTTAATTACAGACTTCCTGTACCCCTGTGAAATTCACTCCTTACCTGAACTTAGCTCTGACCATAATCCCATCTTACTAAATTTTTTCTTTAAATATTCCCTGCCCAATAATCTTAATAAATATAAAATAAACTGGAATAATTTTAAATTTACCCTCAGTCAATCAGAAACCCCAAACATTCATCCATTTCCCCAAACATTCATCCAAACCCAGATAAACTTGACCATTTTGTTAACATCTTCGAATCGCAAATTATTAAAGTAAAAAATCTAGCCTCCACCCCCATTACAAATAGTCAAAATTTTATTGACCCTAAAATTAGAGACCTATTCAGGGACAGGAACTTTACCAGGAAAAATTTTCAAAAAACCAGAGACCCAATCTTCACGAGACTAATGAACCAACTTAATAAGGAAATTGAAAAACTTAGCAATCAAATCCAAAACAATGAATTTATAAACAAATTAATTAGTGTTAACACAGAAGACGGATCAATTTGTAAACTTGTCAAAACTTTTAAAGGTAAAAAACAAAAAATTCCGGCCCTTAAAGGCCCTGCTAGTATTGCAATAACTGTTAAAGAAAAAAACAAACTGCCTGGCGGCTAACCTTGAGAAACAATTTCAACTTAATGAATTGATCGATTTCACCACAGAACATAATGTAAATAATACAGTCAAAAGCTTTCTCGACTCACTGCCACAAAAATTTATTGATATTCCCCCTCCCTCAACTGATGAATTAAAGGATCATATTAAAAAACTTAATATCAAAAAAGCCCCTGGCCTTGACAGTATTAACAACAAAATGTTATAAACACTTCCGGACAATTGCCTAAAATTTTTAATTAATATAATTCATAGCATTCTCAAATAAGGACATTTTCCCATGTTATGGAAAACAGCTGCAGTTATCCCCATATTAAAACCAGGAAAAGACCCAACTGATCCCTGCAGTTATAGACCCATATCCCTACTCCCCTCTGTTAGAAAAATTGCTGAACAGATAATTCTCAATAGATTAAATAATTACCTAGAAGAACATAATATACTAACACCAGAACAATTTGGATTTCGCCGTAACCTATCTACAACCCACCAATTAATTAGAGCAGTACAATTCCTTGAGGAAGGTTTTGAAAATAAACAAAAAACTGCAGCAGTTTTCCTTGACATTCAGAAAGCTTTTGACAGAGTTTGGCAAGATGGCCTTATTTACAAGCTAATTAATTACAACATAACCCCACACCTTATCAAAATTATAATTTCTTACCTTAGTTACAGATCCTTCAAAATCAAAATAAACAATGAATTTTCTGAAGTAAAACCTATTCTTGCAGGTGTACCTCAAGGATCTAAACTAGGGCCAATTTTATTTTGCTTGTTTATTAATGATTTCCCCAAGCAATTTAACACTATGTTGTGCATGTACGCTGATGACACTGCAATACTAGCTAGAAACAAAAATCAAAATTTCATCACCATAGCTTTAAACAGACATATTAAATCTCTTGAGGACTGATTCGTTGAATGGAAAATTGAAAAAAATGCTAGTAAAACTGAAGCTATAGTTTTTAATAAAAAATAACTGTAAAAAGAATTCCTCCCCCCATTTAAAATTAAAAATCAAACTGTCCCGTGGTCTAAGGAATGCAAATATTTAGGCGTTATTCTAGACAGTAAATTAACTTGGAAAACCCCACCTTATTTACATAGCTAAAAAGTTTCGAGACCTAACTCGTAAATTTTATCCCCTAATTTCTCGAAACTCCAAAATGAGTAGACAAAATAAAATGCTTAGTTACTCTGCCTACTTGCGTCCAGTATTAACTTATGCCTGCCCTGTGTGGGGATATGCTGCCAAGACTAATCTTAGACTTATTGAACGCCAGCAAAATAAATTAATTAGAAATTTCTGCAATATGAAATACTATATGCCCAATACAAATATGTACCTATGCCTAGACTATCCTCCTCTTAAAAAATTCATTAAAAAACTAGCCACTAACTTCTTTAAAAACATGGATAAGAATGAAAATGAAGCAATAGTTAAAATCCCTAAATATAAACCATCTGCAAACTCTAAAAGACTCAGTAATATACTACTTTATCTCAGCCCTCTAGTTTTTCTTCCTAACTTTTATTATTTCAAACTCAAATGAAACTGTATCTCAATAGCCAATTCTAGCTCACAAGCAGTAAAAACTCACTAAGCCCAACGGCAGCATACCCCCGCACCCTCACCCTAATATCAGACAATCACAATGAGTCCTGACACTCGCCATCTCCAAATCTCGTCGAAGACGGCCACGGCAAAGTATAGACAGCAAAGCTCTGTGAAGTCTCTCCTTACCGGGGATAAGCCCCTGCCGGGGCTAGGCGCCCCGTCAACCCAACCATCACTGTACCAGTAATGAGTTTGAATTTCGTTCCCCCACTTGAATTTTCCGCTTCTATGTCACTTGCGCTCGATAAATTTCCCCCTTTCCGCTCAAGTGTCAAGAAAGACTACCACATTATAAACTTTATCTTTGCATGTAAGATTTGGCGATTTTACAATGTACGCCAAACTGTGCGGTCAACTGACCCACCAACCACCCCCAATAAAACGATTAACCAATAAAACTTTCCCTTACTCTCTAAAGAGGTCACTGTCTTTGTACATCACGAGAGGGGTTTGGTGGGGTTAATGAGTCACCCAAACTTGTTTGGAAAAAATACTCTTTGAGTTGGATATTTTAGATTTTCTCTGCTTGCACAGAAAATCATACTGAGGCCCGCGTGAATGTTAGAAGGGCTCTTAGAACATAGAACTCATCACTGATTAATTATTGAAGCACTTCGATTTTGGGACATTTACTTGCTCTCTATAATTCTGTTAATTAACATTTCCGAATTCTGTAATTTAGAAGGAGTAATTCAATGTTTATAGTATTTCGTTTGACACGATTTTATTTTTATCAATAATTGCTTTTATTAATTTTTCAATCCAGAAGAATCGGCCAACATCTATGTGCCTATGAAATTGTAAGACCTCGGATTCATCCCAAAAGAATGGCTCAATCCTTTCTCTCAATAGTTTTAGTACTAACAGCGAATTTTAATAAAAATGTCCCTAATTTTTTTTTCGAATTTTATAAGTAAATTATTTATTCAAAAAATATTAAATAAGTTTAATTGAGAAAGAAACGAACAAAATTAAATTGAATTTTTGTATATTTCGTTATTTCGTATTAAAGTTCTGGAATATTTCAGACTGAATATTCATCTAGGAATTGTTATAATTTTTACTTATACATAAAAAAATAATATGAAAATAATAAAAAGGTGAATTTAAAAAAAAATGAATATAATTTCTAAATAATTCTTTTTTTAATATGCATTCACAATATGCATAATATGGTCACTTACATTTAACAAAAATAAATAAAAAAATAAACTAACTGCAAACATTTATCTCTCTGACATTCAGCATAGTCAAGACTGTTCCGCATTTCTGAAAGCTTAACAGCATTTTTTGTTCATTTGTAAGTAATTAAAATTTTAAAAAAAGTTTTGAGAGATTCATTGAATAACTTGGTAGTAATGTTGCTTTTTTCAAAATAGAAATTATGATTACTCCTATATAACCATGAACTGAAGAAAAATAGTTGCAAAATATATTGTTACATAAATGCTAATACACATTAAAAAGCATTTTTTTAAAAGTTTTTATGAAAGCAATGGCCAACTTAGTTTTATAATTCAGATTTATGGTTGCTAAAGTTTACTTAACTTGTCATTGATCGCTTACTCACAAGAGCATATTTAACTTCAAATTCTATTGGACATGTAACATTTACTATTGTTCTTAAAACCGTATACTATTCCGCTTTTTGCGCAATGCATCTTTTTTAATTTTCAGTAATCTCAACAAAAAATGGGAACTTGAAAAACGAAAGTGTTTAAATTTCAACTAATACGAAAACTTTCTCAATCAGCATTGTTTATGAGCATTACAGATAATATACTTATCTAATATTAATTCATTTCACTGACATTGACCCTTATACATACAATAATTTGTTACATTAAGGAGTAACAAGATTTAAAAATGGATACACTTTCTAAAAATTACAACGCTATAACTTCCGAAAATATTAAAACACAAAATTGATTTTTGCATCAAGATAAAGCTAAAAAAATTATCTTTTTAATGATACTAATGCTTTAATCTACAAATTAAGTTTCGATTTTTAACGTGTTTTTAAAAAAACATTTTAACCATATTTTTCAACAATGTACTTCGCACAAAATAAAAATAAAATTTAATCTGCATGAGCACGTCAATGAAAAAAAATTAGCTGTTATCCACCTGTTGCCATCACATTGAAAGAAGTTCAAATTAAAAACATAAATCAAATATTATTGTAAATTAAATATATAAAAGTGTAAATTTCAGCTAGTGTCTGTATGAAGCGAACAAATTTGAAATATATTTTCTAAAAAGTAAATGGAGGAAAAGATTTCTATGAACTTTTACAATATCTATATTATTAATTAAATCAAACAATTAAATTTAAGGTAAACAGGGTTTATATATCTATTGGATAGTCACTGTAATCAGCGCCCATCAGTCAATTTTAATCAGGGGCACGCATCTACTAACAAAATGGTCTAAATGAACTAAACAATTACAATTTATGTTACTGGAGTCAATAAAAGCTCCGATGAATTAAGAATTTTAAATTTTTTCATAGGTCCTTTCAATTACCATTTGTAATCCGTTTACATGTTTATCCTTTTACATTAACCTTTGAATCTTATTTAACAAATTGTTTTGAGACATGAATATATTTACACTTAGATCTCTCCTCTCAGGAACCATTCAAGGCAGTGCATCATTTTGGCGTTTTATTTAATTATTTTATTAAATTTTTAGTGATAAAAATATGTAGATTAATTTTCTGGGAAAATTCATATATATTAATTTTTCTGAGCAATGAACAAGGCTCTTATTAATAATAATAAGATAAATGATAAGATAAATGTATGTACAAGATCTCATAAATGAAAGATGAAATACAATTTTTACAAAAATTATTGCCATTCCATTATTACCAATAAGCCCGACCGGAAATGCAGTTATGGAAAACTAAAAACCGTCACCCGCGCCAAGTTTTCTTGCCAAAGGTCCAAATCCCAGTAAACCTATGACAGCAACAGGGGTAGGGAATGATTTACCGAGCGCAAAAGTTCCGATTCCAATTTTCCAGCTGAACCCTAATTGCCTAGTAAAATCCGCCCTTTTTGTGTCGCACCCCTTAGTGTCAGGAGATTTCATCCAGCAGTTGCTATAATCATTGTTGGCACTAGTAAGTCTTGTTAACCCTGCTTTGGCGGCATTTTTTTAAGTAACATTCCTAAGAGGTATGGAATGAGTTTGCATAATTTCATGTGTGGGAAATACTCGTTGTAAACTTTCGTCTTTTCCCCTGTTGCTTAATTTTTTTTTAACTTTATAAATTCCTTAATATTTTAATACAATTTTATAATAATATATGGTTATAGTTGGGCCCATCTATTTGTCTAAATATTTGAACCACGAATTTACTTGAAAGAATTTACGAATCATTTGAACAAGAAGAATTACTTGAAGTTTCATTTCTGACGGAATTATGAAGGTAATCGGCACCGTAGACAAATTGTTACTTCTTTGCTCCCATTCCTCACAATTGATGCAGAAAAACTAAATGGAACCTCGTTTTTTTTTCACTCTGTCATTATATTTTACATTGAAAAGTGACAAAACACTTTGTTTTGTCTTCATGCTTACTCCTCCCCTTACTGGAGCCTTGGGCATATATACTTCCCAGTCACTAATGTATTAGTGTAACACAGTATTAAAACGACCTACAATTTTTTTTTCAGCTTTAAATTTTAATACTTGAACTGGATATATTCCTGCTAAAAATACATTTTGGTTTTGATTTTTAAGTAAGCTGTCGGTTTCACCATTATTTTTCATAATTTATGAAATCGATTGATTTAATAATTTATAATTAATCATTCATTAAAAGTTATAAAATATTGAAGGAGGTTGTTAAAATCAATCAGAAATATTAATTAGTAGTTTTTCTATATCAGAAGAGAAATATTAAAATCTTTATACCTTCATTTCAATCCACTGAGAAGTTACTAGACACTTAAATTATTTCAGAAATATTTGTATTGAAATAAAATAAAGTAGCTGCATAAAAAAAGTCAGGAATTCTAGATTTAATTTTAAACATTTCTGAAAGATAATCTAAATCAGCTGCTAGTAAAAATACTTGTATTTAATAACGAATGCTGATCATTTAGAGTGCAAAGTTTTTTGTTTCCTACTTTTCAGCGTAATATTATCGCATTGTAATCTTATGTATCGAATTCTAAGTAAACCAAATCTAATCTTACTTTTTAAAAATTAATTGTCTTAAATCTGATGATTACTAACGTATTAGTAAATTTTTCTGCAGAAAAATAATTTTTTGTATTATAATTCAGGTAATTATTGTCTGCAAAATTGAGCATAGTTTTCAAAAATACTACACTGCAATAAGTAATTGAAATTCTCAGAAAAAAAAATCCCTGTAAATTGTAAGAATCGATAATAGAATAGGAAAACGTTACTAGTAATTATATTAAAAACCGTTCGAACTATGTTAGGAATAAAAATTATATTCGATTTCTGTGAGAGCAATATATTAACACTAAAACATTCAAAGATATTTTAATCTACAAAACAGCAGATGATTGTTATCTGTGTTATGCACAAAGAAATGGAAATATTTTTAAAAAGGAAATATAAACAATTAGGATCTTTATGCACGATATATAAATAGTCAATTTTATCAAAATTGATGAGTTAGAAGAATAACTAATTCTGTAGGAGAAAATTCACAATGATGTGTTCAAGCTTTATAAGAATTAAATTTACAGCTTCAGAAATTTATTTAATTACAAATATAACAGAAAAATTGACAATATTTTTTAATGCGCTAAATAACAATACAGCAGTTATCCTATTTACAATTTATTTAATGTCATAATATTTAATTCAATACTTTCTCCTACAGAAATAGTAAACTAATGTTTCAGGGGAGGAAAAAACTGCGATGAAAAGCTTTTTCTAGGGTTCAGACCTGGTAAAACCGCAAAAAAGATACCTGGTTACGACGGAGAGGACAGATGACCCATTACCACTACGGGTGGTCGAAATCGGAAAGGCTATTTCCAACAATCGCCTTTAAAAGAAAGGGAAAGCATCTTCCCGGGCATCCAACAACGCCAAGGCTACCTTACATCAAATTTCCGCCACTACAGGAGATAGCTTCTTCTAGTTTTTTTCACTGATTGCCCGTTTTCAAAGTACTTTTCTGAGTTTGGGTTCCCAAAGCTTGTGCGCTAGAGAGTCAGGTGAAATTACTTTTTACTTGTTAATATCATTTCATATACATCCATATCATCCAATTTTACACACATATATTTTAGAATATATGTGTGTTAATCATTAATAATTAAAATGCAGCTGCTTTCCACATCGCCCTGGGGGTAAACGTTTGGTATATATTACCTTTTTTACATTATTTGCAAGGCAGGTAATACATACATGTCCCTTCGATTTGAAACAATTTATTTAAGAAACAAAGAATGAAATAAATGTTGATGAATTTCAAAACAACTCCATATAAAAATGGTTTTTTGAATATTTGCTGTGGTGTCAACTCCAAGTAAGCAATAAAAACAATATTCAATTCTATTGACACTTCAAAAAAATATGAAATATATCTTTGAAACATTAGAACATTAACTATAACTTTGAAACATTTAACTATATCTTTTATCATTATTATTTATTTTTTTAGAATCAACTTTATTAAATTTTTCAAGTTTTCTTTTCTTCCTAGCTTTAGAAGAGCTTTACAAATTGTCATTTAATTGTTTACAATAATTATTCAGTAATGCCTTTACTGCAGACCAAATTGTCATTCTATAAACATTTTCTGGTTTATGTCCTGAAATGCATTCGCCATAATCATGTACTTGTTCCTCATTCACTAAATTATTAAAAATTATCTCTGCTGCTAAATACTTTTGAATTCAAAAATTCCTCTTCATATATGGTACATAATTTCTGAATTATAATATAAGAATATAAAATTACATTTACAATGTTTTTATTGATGAATTTCAAAACAACTCCATATAAAAATGGTTTTATGAATATTTGCTGTGGCGTCAACTAGAAGTAAGCAATAAAAACAATATTCAATTATATTGACACTTCAAAAAATATGAAAGAAATCTTTGAAAAATTAGAAGAGCTTTCTTTGGCTGCCATTTAACTATATATTTTATAATTACTCTTTGCTGGAAATAACTTTACTAAATTTAAGGTAATTTTGAGGTAACAAAATATAGCCAGACTTTCTGACAAATTTATATGCATGCGGAGCCATTGAATAAAATAATGAGCAGAATATCATCATTTCATTGTAGTACCTTTTACTGTGTTCATTTTGGAATAATCAAGGCAGATTGCTCTTTAATAAATGAGATAGCATTAATTAAATTTTCTTGGGATATATTTAAATTATCCATGAAACCATGAATCGGAAAAAATATCTGAATTCAGCAATGAATTATTTGTTTTCATTTCTGGCAGATGCTCTAATATTTCATTTAAATTGTTGATGTTATTGACATTTATTAGCAAAGAAATATTTGGAATATTTGACAGGCTTGTTTTTCCAACAAAAGCTGACACCTCTAATAAATCATTTATTATGAAAGATAATTCAATATTCACAAATAAAATGTTGTTTTCTTTATGAATGATATTCCAGAAATTTTTCAAATTTGCTAACGAAATGCGCTGCTTCAGTTCTTCAAGATTTTTAAATTCTTTTGTTTTATCGGTTTTTTTTTTCTATTGTGCTTTTCTGGAGAGTGTTTTCTATATATTGTTGCTCTAATTTCGTCTTTTTTATTTCTGGATTTTTTTCTCAGAAATGTTGAAGATGACGTGTAAGAGGCACAATTTGGCATCTGAGATGGAATTATTCCAGTGACTAGTCTGGGATATTTAACAGGGCATTTAATAATTTTCCTGACTTCGAATCAAATAGACTAGCTTCTCTTTCAGTATCATTTGTTCTAAAATGTAATTCACAGACCTACAGTAAAGGAAATTATTCGTAAATATTGGTTTCCCTTTCATGTTTAATTTAAATACAGTAGCAAATCTACAACATGAAACAATATAAAATCAAGGGTATAGAGAGTTTTTATCGTTATGATATATAATAAAATTTAACAATATGATAATAATTAAACATGAAATGACATATAATGAAATTTATTATATATTTTTAATTTATAATAAATATTATTATATATAATAAATTTATTATATATATTATATATTTTAATTATATATCGTTAAGATATATAATAAAATTTAACAATATTACAATTATATAGAATAGCTATATAATTGTAAATTAAACATGTAAACACAATTATGGCAAATATTATAATTATTATTGACAATAATAGTGCCTACATTACAGCATTTTATGAAATAATTCTTTTTATAATGCACTTGATTAAAATCACGAATAATAGATATTATCGAGCAGTTAAACTTCTAAAGTGAGAATAAATGATTTTTCATTTTGAAACTTTGGTATTACTTTCAAACAGTTAAATGAGCTTACCTTACTATGCGACGTCGGATAAAATCCATCACGATGTATGACACTTAACCATTTCTTTTTAAGTTCTTCCTCTTAAGCAAAGGAAAAAACACTGAATCTTGGGCCATTCCTGTAATTTCCATTACAATTTCGAACACAGCACATAAAAGGCACTTCTATTCCTTATTTTTAGTGAACTTCAAATGAATTTTCTTGCAAACAACAAAGCACGCTTCCTGCTTCCTCAAATACGAGAATGACCACAGGCTAAAAAATGGCGTGGGAATGGGAGAGTTCATTTCTTATCAGTAAGTTTGATGAGGGTAAAATTCTTCCCTCGGTCCCCCAGTTCACACCCACTCGTGTAACCTCTCGGAGCGACTTCATGACTTTCTGTGACGTAAGTACAGTACACTCCCGATTATCCGCGGAATTGGGTGGCGCGGCCGCCGCGGATAATCTGAAAAAAGCTAGAAACGGATATAGCAAAAGAGAAAACAGTCATTCCAACTTTGAAAAATCGTTTTATGTACAATAAAACGTAAAATAAACAGCAGGAAATGTTTAACTAACGCTTAATATTTTAGTATATCACTCAAAACTAACCTAAAATGCATTTTGTTAATGAAAACAGAATAGTACTTACGAGAGGCGTCAAGGATACACAGAAAAATTAAAACATATGTACTGTTTTAATACTATAATGTATTATGTAATTACAAAAGCATAACTGTAAAACTACGCCTTTTTGAAGAAATCAGTCATTTGTGTTTGCTTCTTGCTTTGGAAGCATTTTCTCTTGATCCGAGATTGCATTTCTCGTAGCATAAGTTTCTCAGCCAACTCCGCACTGCAAGGGTGAGTACGAAATCATTTACTCATCAGAGGGAAGGTTCCGAGAAGGCCTGGGATATTTTTGCCATAAATAAGCACAATGTTAGCAAATTTAATGTTTCGCTCAGTTTTGTGTACATTTTTATTTTCTTTGCTTTACGCTTGTACAAAAAGAAAAAAAAAAAAACTTTGTGCGGCAGGCGCGGATAATCGGGAGTCTACTGTATTCTGACCTTGCCTAACGGTGGTTGTGGCTGTGGTCATCTGCGCCTTCACAATCCACACTTGTTTCAGCGAATACTACCGCACCCCTGGAAAGAAATTTAGTAAACTCTGTAAAAAAATTTGAAAGTCCAATGTTGCGGTTTATTCGTAAACCCAAATTTTGCACATTTAGCTGCGTCTCCGGACGGATTATTTGGTGGTGATAGAATTATAAAAGTAAAATGTGGAAATTAAATAAAGATGGAAAAACAATCATAAATAAAAATCACAAATATTATTTTCAAGTGCAAGGCCAGTAGCATATAACACAAAAAAGGTTTTGTTTATTTTCAAAGTGTACGGAGAAAGGACGGAAAACAGGGGAAAAAAAAAAAATTATAATCCAATATTTTGACAAAAAAAAAAATGGAAATAAGAATTGAGATTCTTTTATTTTGACTGTTTATTGCCAGAACTTGTTGATCCCAGATATCCTAGATGAATGAAAATTTGGAATCCTTCTGCGATTATAAAGGTCCAAGAGTAAAAAAAAAAAAAAAAAAAAAAAAAAGGAGAAAACACGATACGAATGTTTCCGTAGCTTTATTTCCTCCGGACATTTTTATAAATGTACTTTTTTTATATATAATTCATAAATCGATGCGATTTTGTCTGCATTTTTTTGTAAAAATTTTATTTATTTCATCTTGCATTTGAGATCTTGTACATGCATTTATCTTATTCATATATCTTGCAATAAATCATAATTAATTATATTATTAATAGAAAAATAAGATTGTTTTTATCAGATAAAATAATTAGCAGAATTATATTCATTTAAAGATAAATAAGATATAAGAAAATCTATATCCTCTTTTATTTATTAATATTTGAATATTCTCATGTTTCTGAATGAGTTTTCTTCAAAATCGCTATTATCTGTACTCATAAATGGGAAAAAATGTATGTGTGAGTATGTATATTACAACAGTTCACTAAGCAATATCTTTATTAAGAAACTAGCCACCTTTGGCGATTAGCCGGTTTGCCAGTATAAATGATCTCTAAAATTTTCAATTATATATTTTATGTAACTTGGTCTCTTAATAGCTTTTTCTCCAAAATAGTTAGCTATAAAAGCTTCAGATTTTGATAGTTATATTATTCAGTTTTACTATTATGTAGGCCTTAAACAATTCTGTTCATTGCATTACTTATCTCTTACTAATTTTCTGTCAGAGCCCATAAAATTTACACTTTAAATTAGAGTGGAAACGTTAAACTGCAATTAATACAAAAACATTTTTTACTGAAACTAAGCACATCTTTTTTTAGATATGAAAATTGAAAGTAGAAGTCGTTTAGCATTGAAGTTATATGTGCACTGAAGAATAATTTTCGTAATTTATATAATATCTTAAAGAATTATTCAACAAAAATTTCTCTGACTCATTGTAAAATTCATCGATAAATCAATTAGTTTTACTTTCAAAATATTTAAATGATGAAAATAAAAATATTTTATTTGACTTCAGTCAATAAATGTACTTAAGAAAAGATTATGAAGTTTACATTTTACGCAGTTCTTTTGTCCTACGGAATCATATTCTGCGAAATACTCTTGACACTTCAACTTTTAAATAATAAATAAACGCTTCTATCTTCTGCGGTCAAATTTGTCAGTTTTTATATATCAATATTAGAACAACACACATTTTCATAATCATAGGCCAATCAGTGTCGAGAAACCCTGGTAAAATACTGGCGTATCTTCTTTGAGACGGTCTATGAAGTGATCTAAAATCGCCAGTTTTTATACAAGAGTGATATTCAAATTTCATAAATTATTCAGTTTTAGTGAATGATTTAGTTGTTGGAGTTCAACAATTTTTATTTAAAATATTGGTGTCTCAAGAAAATCTTATTAAATATGATTCAAAGGGCAGAGGACCAATGTAAAAATTTAAAATACTTAATTCATAGGAGCATTTATTGATTCAAGTTCCATAAAATATAATTATTTAGTTCATTTAGATCATTTTGTTAGCAGATGCATGACCCTGATTAAAATTAACTGATGGGCGCTGATTAGAGTAATTATCCTATATATATATTAAACCATGTTTGACTTAAATTTAACTGTTTTATTTATTGTAAAAGATCATAGAAATCTTTTCCTCCATTTACTTTTTAGAAAATATATTTCACATTTTTTTTCACTTCATACAGACACTTGCTTAAACTTACACTTTTATATATTTAATTTGCAATAATAATTTTTATTTTGTGTGAAATATATTGTTGAAAAATATGGTTAAAATATTTCTTTAAAAACTCATTTAAAATCGAAGCTTAATTTGTAGGTTAAAGCATTGGTATCATTAAAAAGATAATATTTTGAACTTTATCTTGATGCAAAAATCAATTTTCTGCTTTAATATTTTCGGAAGTTATGACGTTGTAATTTTTATAAAGTGTATCCATTTTTAAATCATGTTACTCCTTAATATAATAAATTATTGGATGTATAAGGATCAATGTTAATGAAATTAATAAATATTAGATAAGAATATTATCTGTAATGCGCATAAACAATGTTCAATGAGAAAGTTTTTGTATTAGTTGAAGTTTAAACTTTCGTTTTTCAAGTTCCCATTTTAGTTGAGATTGAAGTTTTAGTTGAAGATTTAGTTGAGAATGGTATAAGGTTTTTAGAACAGTAGTACATGTTACATATCTAATAGAATTCGAAGTTAAATACTTTTAGGAATTAGGAACATTCCAAAGACACAGAAATACCAGGTCATTTTACACATATCAAATATGTAGCAAGAGTTAAAAATTAAACTTTAATTTGTTCGCTTTCTTTCTCAATTAAACTAACAGCAATATCTCCAGGAGACAAGGAATTCTTTTCTTGTTGGGTATTATTCGTCTTGTCAATCAAACCCTTTAAGCCTCTTCCTTCAATAATTTGATCAACGCCTTAAATCTCCCATCACTAGGAGGCGCTTTTGTCGTCATCGGGTTTCTTTCTCTCGATATGCCACTCTTAAGGTCCAGGGGTCAATGTCTCTTCCACTAATCCTTGAATGGAGTGTCAGAAACAGAAGCGGATAGCGAGAGAACGACCATGTAATGTTAACGGACTTAGAAAAATTTTTCGGGAGAAATATCCACCACGCAGCTCTAATCGATAATATTTCGCTAAGGTGCTTAATTTTTGCTTCCATTTCACACTACGCACCCTGGATCAGATATAATATTATTTAAAGTTTATTATTGTATGCAAATACTTTTAGACTAGTTGTTTTATTAATTCTGTAATTTTTTTGCTTTGATTTAGATTTTTGTTTAACACTTTAAATGTGTCATGATCTAGAATTATGCATATATATGTATAGATAGGCATATAAATAATTTTAATTGAATTATTCTATGCAGTGATTCAAATTAAAATTTTAATCATTTGAGTGATTAATTTTATCAAATTTTTGAAACTGCAATTATTAAAAATAAAAATTTACACTATTTTATTTATTATCATTTTCTCCTATTGAATCATATATATTATATATATATATATATATATATATATATATATATATAAAGCTTTATATTAAAACTGTTTATGTTGCTTCAGCCATATAAAATTCTTTATGGTTTTGTACTATTTATCAATATATGCTTTATTCATCACATATTTTCACAATTACATATATCATTTTCATTGCTATTTAATTTTTGTATATTTCTGATTAGTGCATATCCAAAAGCAATATTTTTTTTTTTGTTCTTTTTTTTCAATTATAACACTAGGAATATGATGATAAGGTTTCATAAGGAATATAATAATCTTACATATCTGATTTTAAATTCATTTATAAATTTTACATTATTTTAGATTCTCTATCAAGTCACTCATGTATTGCTTTAACACTCTATATTTTGCAATTTTTTTAAACATATATAATTTTAAATTTTCATTATATTGTTGTTTGAATTTTTGTATTACTGATTACTTCAAGAAAAATAGCATTGATTTTCAATAATGGCACAATGTATGTTATATTTTATGTATATTTGGTTGTAAACTTTATTTTGAATTTTCTATCTTGTCAATCTAGAGTTCTATTACTATTCTGCAATTTTTTTCCTCAAAATCTCTTCAATTATACTGTTTGAGCTTTTGTATTATTAATTAGTCCAGAAGATTCAGAATTTGTTATGCTTTTTAATTTTTATAATTTGTATACAATGGCAATTATATTTATGTTGCGTGATTTTCAGATATTTTAGAGAATTAATCTTTTTTTTTACCTTGATTTTTATCTTTTCTACCTATACATTGTAAAACTTTTGTAAATTCTACATTAAGTTATACTCATAATAATTTACTTTATAATTTCAAAATTTGTTTTGCGATTTTGATATTTGAAAAATGTTTATAACTTAGTGCAGTATTCATCTTATATTTTGTAAAGAGTAATCAGATGCATTTTGTAGTTCTGATGTCTGTAAAAATAATAATAAAAATAATGTAATAAAAATTTCAAAATTGTTTATAATTCTTCTAATTTATTATTTTCATTCAGTTTTACATTTCAGTATACTTTTTGTTTCATTTAGCTTAGAAAAATGTCAAGTAAAAATATCAAAATATTTATTGCTTAAAATAAAATAAAATGAATATGATGATATAAGAAATCTCTTATAATTTTTCTATAAAAACACTAACATTTTGGTATGGCAACATAATTTATCTTATCAGATTTTTATAAAAATATAAAATTGTTAATATTTATAATTCATAATTTCACACAAAAATATAGAAACTTTAAATTAAAATGTTCAGAAATCAAATTTTTAAAAACATATTTGTATTATTTAAATATATCTGAAAGAATAAGATGGCAAATTAAATTCTCTGAATTAAAAAAAAAAAAATTGCTGAAAAATCTTGGCAGCTACACTAGTAGTCCTGGATGGACAAAAGTTAAAATCATATGAGTTATTAAGGTTGTTTTTTTTTAAGAAGAAATGGTTAATAGTTATTCATGGATTATTGATTAATTTTGTTTCTGGTAAATGCATATCAATCATGGTGGTGAAAACATGTAGATTTTCTATTTTATCTACTTGCCTAACTACAGAAAACTATTTCAGCAAGACATGACCAAGATAGTTATTCCATGATTGACTCCCTTTTGAGTATACAGTCATGTTAAATTTTATCTAAATATTGTTTATTTTTAAGAATCCAAAGAATTTGGGGCCTGGATCTTATTAAATTTTATTTTTGTCTCTTTTGATAAACATTTTATTATTAATTTAAACTTATTATTTTTTTTTTCAGTTTATCTTTCTCTGATGCTACCATAATAAAACTTAAGTACTCATCAAACTTAAAGTGTATATGTTTATAAGTGTATATGTAACAAAAAGTGTATATGTTTTAAAAGAAAGTCCTTGCCACTAAAGGGGGGGGAAATGCAGCTGCAGAATAGTTCACGTTTATCACAGTTAATTGACAAATGGCTTTTTTTCTTTGCCATAATTGAATTTCAAAAGTATAATTCATTATTATTATTTTTTCAATTATTTATTAGACTGAAATAAAATTTAAGGAATGATTGAAATCAGTAGAAGTATATCCCCTTAAATTCCTTGCTCAAAAAAAGGTTTTTGATCAAATTTTTGTTCCATTAATAGGATGTAGATGCTTATTATATTTAAAATTATTATGTACACAAAGTACTTTTATTGAAAAAATAGTTAAAGTGATTATTTCCTTAAAAAATTCATTGGAATAAATGGAATTTGGATTGATTACATGGAATCTTTAAGTGGAAGATTTATTAAATTCTTAGAAAAATTAGGAAACATGATGTAAATAATCCTGTTTTTATGAATTAGGATTACTATGATAGGGAATCTTTAGTATTATATATAATTATTGTATTTTTTATTCTCACTTCAAATTACTACAAAAATAAGATCTAGAATTTGTAATTTTTTATCAGCTCATCTTTCAATTAAAAAAAAAAAAGAAGAAGAAGAAACTTTTTTAACTAAAATACTCAGCAAAAGAAGATATGCAGAAAAATAGTAGCTTCAATTAATATGCTGGTTGATACTTCCTTGTTGCTCAAAAGCCCTTTTTAAAATGATTTCAAATGTTATTTCAAATGAAATTCCTCAAAGGAAGATAAATTTTCTAAATTATTATATTAAATTCATATATATGGGTATTTGATTACTAACATTTTTAAATAAAGCATTTAAAAATTTAAAAAAAAAATAAGGTTAACCTTTATTTTACTTTAAATATAAGAAGAAAAAAAAAACATAACCATACTTTCCTAACTTACATCCTCAATATAGAACTGAAGACACATTAATTTTACTGTCATTTTTCAGGAAGTCTCTTTAAATATTTAAGAAACTAAAAATCAACCCTATTTTTAAAGTTTGAATTAAAAAACACTTTATTTATAAAATACTTTTTTAATTAACTTTCAAAATACGTTGAAAAAAAAAAAACGTTCCTACTTTTTTTAATAGTTGTAAATGATAAAATATTTTTAACATTTTTGATTTTCTAAACACGAAAATATTCGTCATCTTGATGAAGCTCCTGACGTAAGCGGATAGCGAGAGAACGATCATGAACCATAGTGAATATTACTTATTTTCTCCAGTAAAATCGGAGCATGCGCAAAGACACTCATTCCTGTTCAGAAAATTTCTAAGTCCGTTAAGATTACGTACATGATCGTTCTCTCGCTATCCGCTT
The DNA here is from genome assembly GCF_947563725.1 of Argiope bruennichi. Classification (NCBI taxonomy): domain Eukaryota; kingdom Metazoa; phylum Arthropoda; class Arachnida; order Araneae; family Araneidae; genus Argiope; species Argiope bruennichi. Next base: position 91,603,941 of record NC_079162.1, read on the forward strand.
CTGTCAGAAACGAACTTCCCTTTCAAGGGGACAGGTGGAATTATTTTTCGATTACTGTTGCAATTTTTCCCCCTTTCTTTATTTTACGATCGCAGGGTACGTTCTTTTTTCTTTCTTTATTTAATGGTAGAAGGAAATTGTTGAGTCTGACTGGCAAATAAAAACAAACAAAACCTCACTGATCTGCAAGCATTCGAATAAGAAAACATGAAATAAGTCTAAAAAATATACTGACATTTAAACGAATCTTGATTCAATTTAGAATATGTTCATGTAGAATGATTGTATAAAAAGAAGTATCTTTACCCTACAAAAAGCTAAATAATAAAAAAAAAAATTCTTGGATGCCTGAAGTTTTTAGGGGGCCTTCAGCACTTGCCTTCTGCCTGTTTGTTAACCTTGCACTGTAAAGACATACTTAAAAAATTTTTTTAAAGAGTTGTTACAATGACAGAGAAGTTGATCTGGTTAGTTATGAACGTTCAGTGAACATTTTATTAAGGAGACACAAAATTAAAAAAAGCAGAGAAGGGAAGGTGGAGGGAGAAAGGAAAGAAAAAAAATAGCAAAGAGTTACCGAAAACGATGTATCGATAATAAGGTCGAAAAAGGCTCATTTTGTTAACGCATATATATTATAAATTTATAAAAAGAGCACTTGTTTATATCTTACATGCTTGAGACAATGTTATTTTTTGAAGATAGATAATGCGAAAAAATGAGTTTCGATTATAATTTGAAATTGCCAAAAATGAGAAGTTAAGACAAATGAAGGTGTTGAAGAATCATTCATGAGAAAATTCAATCAAAATGAAGTGTAAAGTGATGAAAAACGTATTTATGTACCGAACGAAGTTCCTGAACTAGGAGTATCACAGATTTTTACCTCCATTTAATCTCATCACTTTGAAGCATAGCTAATCACTCAGAATGCTCTATCATTATTACTCGTGCATGATTTAAAATAATATGATAAAATAATATAATATCGTTAAAATGATATGATATCTTTTTCTCAGATAAAATGTAGTCCTTCAAAGATGATTGATATAACTAAATTAATCTTATTAAAGCCATTTTAATATCATTAATGCTATTTTAATATTAATTAATATTATTTTAATGAAATACATCTTACCAAAACAGGGTAAAATAAGTAAATAGGATTTTGATTTTTAAAGATTTTATAATTACATATTTTAGCTTTCTAATATCTACATATATTTATATCCACTAACAGAAATTTTTAATTTTAGATACTGATGCTTTAGTTTTCAGTAATCGATGAAAAGTAATGTTAACTGTACATGCAGTTTAATTAGTTTAAATTTATTTTTAATAATGAATACATTTATAATTTCTTATTGCTAGGAAAATGTATAACTATATAGGCGAGGGAGCGAAGCGGGCTGGAATCACACAGTAATCCAAAAACAATTTCAGCAAATGTAGAATACAACGAGTAGGGAGGGCAAGGGGCGTACACTCCTAGTTTATTATTAAATAGCCGCCTTTGGCGACCAGCCGGTTCGCCAATCTTAATGCTCGTTAAAATTTTAATAATTAAATATTTTATGTAATTCCTACTTTAATAGCTTCTTCATCAAATATTTTAAAGCTTCAAATTTTGATAGTCATGTAATTCACTCATAATAATATAAAGTCCTTCAGCCATAACATAATATGTATCTCTCTAATTTTCTGTTAGTTCCGGTAGAATTTATGCTTAAAATTAAAATGGAAATGACTAAACTGCAATTAATATAATAATATTTTTTACTGAAACAAAGTATTTTTTTTAATAATATGATTACTGATAATAGAGTCACTGAGCGTTTAAACTTTATGGGCACTAAAGAATATCTTTCTTAAGTTATGTAATATCTCAAGAATTTGTCAACAAAATTTTCTCAGATTCATCATGAACAGATCGATTCATTAACAATGTTTAATTTTAAATGCATCAAACTTTAAGAAAATAAAATGAATCGTTTAAAATAATCGGTCGAAAACAGGTTCAAAAAACTACTTAAAAAACGATGTACTTAAAACTATAAGCATATACTTAAAAATATATAACTAACATAAATACAATTTAATTACAAAAGCATGCAACTAACCTAAAAATAATTTAAATCATTGAAAACAGGTTAAAAAAAATCTACTTAAAAAACGATGTACTTAAAACTATAAGCATATACAAAAAATATATATAACTAACATAAATACAATTTAATTACAAAAGCATGCAACTAACCTAAAAATAATTTAAATCATCCGTTGATAACGGTTGTCATGGCAACAATCAGAATGCGCATGCGTGAATTTTTCTACGTCAGTTGGGGTAACGCTATGCAGATTATACATTTTTAATTTCCTTTATTCTGTGTTATTTTAATTCAAAAATACTTCAGAATGAATCTGAAACATGGATTAATTAACAATGTTTAATTTTAAATGCATAAAACATTAAGAAAATAAACAGAATCGTTTGAAATAATCCGCCGAAAAATGTTAATCCTATCCTCATTACTGTTGGGAGAAAAAGAAATTAAGCCTCACTCATTTGGCGGTGGGGAAAATGGAAGATTTTTTTGGATGGATGATTAGAAATGCGGTAGAAAGTTCGCTTGACTACGAACAGTTGATGTATATCACTAATTTAACATATTTTAATTAAATTTTATTAAATTGTGAGTATGATCTCGATACTGCTCATTAGAGTTTTTAACTATTTGAAGCATGAAAACGACAAGTAAACAAATTATTTTTGAAAATTATATATTTTACATTTTTATTTACTATATTTTTTAGAAATTTTCTTTTGAAAAAAAAAAAAAAAAAAAAAAAAAAAGAACGCAATATCGAGAAAGAGAAATTTTCAGAATATTAAATTATGGAATATAAATTTTATAGTCAAAATATAGGTTATCGGTCTTTTTCTTACACAGATTTCGTCATTCATGGAATTGTACTCATACGATCGGTTCAAAACAAACAAAAAATTGTATTAAATTTTCGCATTATTGGAATATTCATCTTGATCAAAATTTCGAAGACATCACAGATGAGATTTTTTTAAAAAAAATTTTACATCGCAGCAGAATTTATAGTCGAAGGCCGTTTTGTCAATCGTCTTCTCAGAAAGACTTCGTAGCATAGTTTTATTCTAGGACTGAAAGTCTTCAGTAAACGAACGATCAGCAGTCAGAAACGTAAAAGAATTAAAAACACCCGGTGTGTCATTCATCCTCTTACTGCATGGAAAAGATCGACTGTAGTTTCTACTCAGATTATTACACTATCTTCCGCTTATAACAAAGTTAATCTATTTGTACTTACAAAGAAAAAGAATGTTACAAAAAGCCAGTTAATAGACAACAAAAATTGTTCTCGAAAATTTAAAATTCATTTATTAAACTTAAAATTTAGATTTTGTTTTGTCTGTAAATATATATACAAAATCGAGACTACTTTGAGCCAAAAAACAAAACAAAAAAAAACAATAAAACCCACTAACATGTATTGTTTGTTTTTCACATATTTTATTTTAAAATTTCATCCTATAATTGTAGAAATTTAAGAAGTTTTATATACTGATCATGGTAATGTTTCTCGCTTTTAAAAATATATTTTATCGCAACGTAAATGTAACAAAATCACAGAAAGTAATTTGACTCTTTTTATACTTTTATTTTCAATTCATCTTTAGCAAAAAGGCAGTAGAATGCTATCAGAAGTTCAGTACATTTTATTATAAATCAAACAATTTCAGGCTGATGTTGAGTGGGAATTTTAAAAGTACGGAGGTAGCTAATATTGCCCTAGTGTCATAAATTCTAATATGACAACTAATATTACATGAGTGACTTATGACCAGATTATTAATTCCATAAAAGTGTAAAATCTCGAAATATAACATAAATACAAAATAAATCAATCATCAAATATGCAAATATCTATTATAATATTTATCTGGTGATTCGAAGTATGTTCGTTGATCTAATACAGGTTTTGAAATTTTGAATTACAGCACCAATTGGATTATTATTAAAGTCATAAAAAAAATTCGTTTCACTTTCTTTTTTCAAATTCTTATTTTTTTTTTTTTCTGTAATCAAAACGATTTAAACAAATTATCTTGATTTTAAACAATTCTTTAAACGTGCCTGATATATAAAGACGCGACGAAGTACCTACCACTAACGGGGAGATATCGCACTCTCTCTCAGCCTGATTTCTTTCTTGAATGGATTTGATTATAACCCGTCAATATTTGAAGATATAATTAGACATGGCATTTTATTCTGCACGTGAATGACATATGAATAAAAGGTGATTACAGTGTTAAAAAATTGCAATAAAATTTTACTTCTGAACTTGTTGGTATTTTTGAAAAATATGTACTGAAATTTTATTGAAATAAAAACTTATTGCTTTTGTAAAAGTGTCAAAACTATGTTTACAGAGAGTTTACATTATCGTTTCAAATATATGTATTCTATACAATACAAGTTGTTGATTCACCTGATCGCCAAAAAGTAGCGCATTAAAAGGACTGAGCGCTGAGCTTTTTTTTACCCCCTTTAGAGGCTTTATTTATTCTTCGGTGTTTTTTTTAAGTAAGAGTTGCATTCTGTAGACGCGCTTGTTTTGTGTGATCTCAGGACTGTATGCCCAAAATCTGTTAAAATCCTAAAAATACAGACAGTTCAGAAGTATTATTCAATGTATTAAAAGCGAAAGTGAGTAAGTATGAGCAAAAACTGGAAAATTCGTTTTCGATTTTAAATGTTAATAATAATGAAGAAAATGAAGAGAAACTTGAAAAATATTTCAAAATTCAGGATGTGCTATTTGATAGTGCCGTGCTGTTGGAAAACGCTAAAACTTAAATCAAACTGATAGCTCAAATATTAAAACTCAGGCTTCTAAAAAATTATTTAAACTTCAATTGACACATTTTTATGGAGATATGGTAAATTGGATATCATCCAAAGAATTATTTCAAGCAACTGCAATTGATAATTCAGAATTATTAAACATAGACAAATTACAATATTTATTCGCTTCTACCAAAAGTAATGAAGCAAAATTAATTCGTGGATTTGCAGTTCGGGAAGAAAATCTAAAAAATTGCTGGGAGTTACTATGCGAAAGATCTGAAAACAAAAGTCAGCTAATTGTCAAATTAATAAGTTGTTTAATCTAAAAATACAAAACGCAAATTCCATCTAAACGGTTATTCAAGATTCATAATAAATCATTGTGTTTCAAAACTTCACGAGGGGATAATTCACCGCTGGGATTTGGCCTTGAACCCTGATACGTTACTCACGCTGAATTCATTTAGAGCCCTTCATCAACAGGGAAGCGAGATTTGCAGACAATCGTAACTCAGCTAACATAACATAAAAAACTGCCGGTTAATCTAACCGATGAAAAGAAATCCTTTCCAGATGGCCAAAAATGTAGTCGGAATGGAAATGGGGACCGGCTTACCGAAGTGGGATCCAAGGAATTCCGACCAAACAAACAAACAAAAAAAAAACGATAGCTCTTAGTGTAACTGAGGGAAAAGCGATTCTTTTTCTTGTTTTTTATTCCAGGAAGATTCTGACCACCCGTTTTCTTTTCAATCAAATGAAAGTCGTAAAGCAGCTGAAAGTAATGGAAGGAATTTGTTGTGATAACTGTCTTCGCCAAAGCCAATGGCGGATTTTTACAATCTGAGGCCATAAGCGCTAACTTATTCCTAAGCCCCCTTCTATATAATTAGAATATATATATATATATATATATATATATATATATATTCTAATTTTTTTATAATATAAAATAGCGTGTCAATGATTCTATTTCTAAAGTTATTTTAGTTTTTAATCATTTAAGTTAAAAAAAAAAAAATCTATTCAATGAAAAAAATTGTTGGAGTTCATAAATCCTCAATCTTTTTTTTTTTTTTTTTTTTTTTTTTTGCTATAGAACTTTTTTGAGTTTTACTATAGAACTTTTGAGGGAAAATATTCCCATTTATATTCCTTCCGAATTGCAATAAACAGTACCAACGTTCTTCGTCCCGTGGACTGAATGGTATTCATTTTCAGTTGACTGCAGATTTGTATGTTAATTTTTTAGTGTAAATGCACAATAATGTAATTTGTATTTCTATTTTACTTTAATTATTTAATACTTAGGTTTAAAACTAAGTTATTAAATTTATTATTATTAAGAATACTAATTTAAAATTATTTAATAAACTAAATTAATTATTTAAAAATTATTAACTTAAACATTTTTCATTAGGAATTTTTAAGTAAAAAAAAATGTTAGAATAAATCAAAATTACGAATACTTTATTTTCAACAAAATAGTAAAAAGATGCCAAAACTTTTTAACACCATTTAAACAATCTTTAATTATACGATTGGATATTTTTGAACTTAAAAAAAAATTATGTGATAGAATTGTAAAACAAATCATATTTTATATTTATATCTTTTATTATTATATTATGTACAATCTCATTTGTAACTTTCTTCAATTTATTTTATATATATTCGGTTAAACTATCTTCGAAATAAATTTTTTATTACATTATGTTCATGGGCCATAATAGTCAGAGAGCTCAGACATTTGATTGTACCATATTATCATACATCAATCCATAAGAATTCTATGTAGGTACTATTTTTTCACCATTTATTTAAAGAAACTGTGACTTGAAGAATTTACCATTCATCATCAAATTCAGATTCGCTATTCCATGAATAAGGCTCTTTAAATTTTTCAACAGCTTCCTTAATTTCGATTTTTGTTCTTTTTGGAAAATTAACCAAATATCCAAATATTGAATAAACTTTTACTGTACGATTCGTAACACCTTGGAAGCTCTGGGCATAACATATCTAATATTTAATTTTGTTATGACACTTAACCTTCCCTTCCTTCTTATAAATATATATATTTTTTTCATTTGCCTTCATCCCATAATTACCAAGCATTTCTGGTAATATAAACAGACCTGTCCAAGTTTTGCCAATTTTCCTTACATCACGAATTCTCCCGACGGAAGTAGAAAAAAAAATATTTTTTACCTTTACATCGACCGCTTTTAAAAGCCAATAAAGACTAAATCATGAAACAAAATTTAGAAGGGGAAAAAAATTCGCAACAATCATAAAGATCCGTGATTGCAGTATCGTACAAATACTGAAATTATTGTTTCGTGTTGTTGTAACTTACGGCACTTATCCGGACTGACGCAAGCCACTATGCACTTGGAGCTGTTTTACTTCAGGGTACCGGATCAGAAGAACATCCAATCGAATATGCAAGTCGACTGCTCACTCAAGCAGAAGGCAATTATTCAACAACAGAACGTGAAGCACTGGCTGTTGTTTGGGCTTTAAAGAAATTTCGTGGTTATTTAGAAGGCTCTGAAATCACTGTGGTATCCGACCACCAACCTTTACGATGGCTCTTAACTTTAAAGTCTCCGACGGGTCGACTTGCTCGATGGGCTTTAGAAATTCAAGCTTTCAACCTGAAAGTTTTGTATGTTGCTGGAAAAGCCAATGTAGTTGCAGACATGCTCAGTAGACCTGTATGTGATGAGAAAGAAACTCCTTATGAAGTGTGTAACATAGCCATTGCTGACCTGCCTGTCAGAAGTGCTAAAGATATGCGTGAAGCTCAACTTGCTGATGAAAATCTGAAAAAGATTATTGACAGTTTCGAATCTACTCAGAAAACAGAAGATTATGCCAACTGGACAGAACGTGGGTTCTTAATGAATCAAGGTGTTCTTTACAGATATTTGCCAGATGCTGATTCCGAAGAGGCACAACTGGTAATTCCTTCTTCAGAACGTGATTCTATAATGGAAAAACACCATGATGATCCGATGGCCGGTCATTATGGAGAAGAAGGTACTTTTCAAAGAATTGCTAAGCGTTATTATTGGACTGGTATGAGAAAACACATCAATGATTATGTAAAAAATTGTCCAGAATGCAACCGATATAAAGCCAACAACCAGAAACCAGCTGGTTTACTGCGAACCCCAGTCTATTCTCAAAGATTTGAGATAATCTCGATCGATCTTTTTGGTCCATTGCCAAATACTGAAAATGGTAAGCAATGGATATTTATTATTGAGGATTGTGCAACGCGATGGGTTGAACTATTTCCACTATCTCAAGCAACTGCTAGTGAGTGCGCCATTACAATCATTGAGAACATATTCCTGAGATACGGAATTACCAGACGAATCATTAGCGACAATGGGTCTCAATTCGTCAGCGCCGTTCTTCAACAGGTGTGTTGCACCCTCAACATTAGCCAAAGTCTCATTCCTGTTTATTTTCCTCAATCAAATCCTGTAGAGCGAAAGAATAGAGATTTAAAGCCTCGACTAGCCATATTGGTTGGAGATGATCACGGAAACTGGCATTCGAAGTTACCAATGATTCGTTTCGCCATGAACACCGCAGTTTGTGATACCACTGGCCATACACCTGCATTCCTCCAATTCGGAAGAGAATTAAGGACTGTTGATGATGTTGTACGAGATTTCAAAGCAGTTGTCGAGAATGACAATTTTGTACCTGAGATGACGCCTTATCTTAAAAGGTTTGCAAACATCATGAACGAATTAAGGGAACGAATATAAATGAAACAAGACAGAAGGAAGATATATTACGACAAAAACAGGAAGCAAGTATTTTATTCTCCGGGTGATAAGGTTTGGGTAACATCACATCCCATTAGTAACAAATTTAAACGTAAAACGTCGAAATTTGCACCACGTCGAGATGGTCCATACATCATATTAACGCAGCGTTCTCCAACTACCTATGAAATTGCTAGCCCAAGTGATCCATCCACCTCCTTAGGAACATATCATACCTCAGCTCTACGTTCGTACAGTCGAAACATGGAAGCGGATACACCACTGCATCCGATTCGCAAAAGAGGCCGACCACCAAAACTTAATTCCCTTTCCTCGGGAACCAATAGACTTCCAGACAATTCAAATTCTGTCTCCTTGCCGGGACGTCGTCGAAGCCATACGGGGAGGATGTAGCAGTTGCATTACTCTTATCTTCTCTTTTGGATACTAGATGGCGATGCTTGATTAGGCCATCCCATATGTCATCCCATAGTGCATTGCGATTGTAATTAGAATGAGATGTGACGCTGAACTGTGAAGCCGCGTGCGTGAATGTTTTGTGTTTGTGCTTGTTTAAGTGTGTGAATGTGGTAATTAAAGAAATGTTTCCAACAACATTCGTCCTGTTGCTTCCTGCACAGATCATAATAATCTACATACCACCACACAACTATTTTTCGCCGACTCTTTCTAGCAAAATTCATTTTCCGATTTGGGTTGAGCTGCGTCTCCATTGTAATCGTTCTTATGCTATGCTCATTTAATGCATTTTATTAAAATATTATTTCAATAAGATAATATTTCTTTTTCTTTATTCGTAAGTTCTGATTTTATCCCAATACATAACGGCAAAATCATTCAGGATTGTCAGCCCTAACTGTAACTTCATCAAGTTAATAAGCAGTCCATAGTGAATTTTACGGAAACTTTTTCGTATGTTCGTTTCGTTGCAATCTTATAAAATTTGTAATTTTTTTTTTAGGAAGAATGACATTTCTGTGTATTACCTTTAATTTTTATACTTAAAACTGTCGTACATATAATATTTAAAGCCTGTCAAGTTCTGCAATTCATTTCTAAACTTGTATTTAAATATGACAGTCATTTTAAAGAAATTTATCAGTGTTATATGATATGTATTTTATATCTATTTTTAATGTGCACTTTTTTATAACCTTGAGGTATACAGAAGTATTCATACATAATTTTATTCTTTTTGGTTTATATTTTACTAAGTATTGTTACTGGTTAGTGTTTCATTTGCGGATATTTACTAGTGAACTGTTTATAACATGAAAATTCACAGCATTTGTTTTTCTACCTGCCATTTTTATATTTAAAAATGTGCGGCTTGTAATATTTAAATCCTGCCCTTTTTTATATAATCATTTTTTCCTTCAAAACTCTCTATGTTATATGATATATGTTATATCATACCTGCAAAAAATTGCAGAAATGTTAATGAAAATATGTCATACTCCGAAATTCTGACAAACTCCCAGTCAAAATTTCCTTCTTTAGATATACCAGAGGAGCAGAAAACTAACGCAAGAGTTACTAATCCTCTATTCCAAAACAGTCGGTCCTAATAGATATAATTAATTCAAAAATTTTCACCGTCATTTTTTCTGGCCTAGCTGCTCTCACGAGAGAAGATTGGTGTGGCGCACTTTTTCTACTCCAAACATTTAAAAAGGCTCTACCGGTAATTCTTGCTGCATCCCATGGTGCTGGTATTCCATATTTTCTTTTCGAACAATACGTCAGCCTTACTATCTGTCCCTAGCATTAACTTTCAATCGTTTTAATACTGTTAACTTGCATAATCTTAAAGTTTTCATCTGGAACTCTAACAGCCTCCGTCCCAGGGTCGCCGAAATACATGACTTTATTTCAGAGAAAATTCTTGATGTGTTTTGGTCCAAAAGACCCTTCCTCCCCCTGAGTACACACTTCCAATCGCTAATCACCGGGTCTTTAAAAATGAGAGTTCTGGTGCTAGGAATGATGATCGTCGCATTTATGGAGGCATGTGTATTTATGCAAAATCAATAATTGAACATAACTAATAAACTTACAAATTATAATTGCTATTCCAAATTATGATGACAATAACAGTATCAATTATAGTGTTAAAAAATAACATCTAAATTCCTCTACCGGTTTCCTATAATTTCATCTGCTACTTTGGAATATAATCTTTTTCTTTTTCGAATTCATTTTTTAAGAAAATGTCCTGAAATATTCAAACTATATGCTATCACTTTAGCTTCATCTAAAAAATGTGTTAAATTTTGGATTTCAATTTTAATTTTATTGACTAAATTAAATTAAATCAACCAGCAGCAATTGTTTTTGCTTGAAATAGATTATTGATATATTAATTTTGCACAATATTGCGAACCATACTATTAAACATAAAATAAATTTCTTGTATTGAGCTTATAAACTTACAGCTTCAGATACCGCTGTATTATCGTTATTTGCATTAATAAATTCTTCTAGGGCATTACAAGTTTGTTCAAACTATGTATATACTGCTTTTACCAAATCTATTTTAGATTCCCAACGAGTGTCGCATAATAGTTTAAGAGTAATGTTTAAATTTCTTTGTAGAATTTTCCATCTTTTTGCAGATGCAGAAAATAAGCAATATAAACGAAAAAAATTTACAGTATATTCTGCTGAAAGTGTCATTACTAATTAATAAATTAAACGAGTCTGATAGGCAAGGCAGATAAATTGCATAAGGTTTCAGAGTAATTATTCTATATACCTTTATATTTACAGTATATTCTGCTGAAAGTGTCATTACTAATTAATAAATTAAACGAGTCTGATAGGCAAGGCAGATAAATTGCATAAGGTTTCAGAGTAATTATTCTATATACCTTTATATTTACAGTATATTCTGCTGAAAGTGTCATTACTAATTAATAAATTAAACGAGTCTGATAGGCAAGGCAGATAAATTGCATAAGGGTGTAGAGTAATTATTCTATATACCTTTATATTTCCCTTTCATGTTGGTACCATTGTCGTATGCTTGTTGTTTACAATATCTTAATCAAGCTCACCTAATCTTCTCAATAAAATTTTTGCTTATCTTTCTCCAGTTACTTCAATAAACTCTGTAAAGGATTTATTCATAGTTAATCATCTCTCTTCAAAATTTGCATACTTAATAATGACTAAAGTTTGTTTTATATGGGAAATATCAGGAGTACAATCCATTTGGATACTATGCTATGTGCCTGCTTTTATATCATTAATTTTGTTAAGGATATCATTTCGTAATGCAGAAATTATTTGTTCTAATAATCTATGTGCTATATGATGCGAAAGTTTATTTTTCGAATTTTTTATTCTGTTTATATGATCCATTAGCACAGAGACATGTTTACTTAATAATTCGATTAAACTTGAAAAAATCTCCATTATTAAGCGTTCCTACTGTTTCATGGGTTCTTCGAAGTGGAAGATTATTACATGCTAAAAATAAAGTCACGTCTACAGTTCTTGGAAATAGTAATTTAAGTCATTCCGTTTTCTTATTTATGGTAACTTGATTTGTTTGATCACTAGTCGAACGTAAATGTAGTTGTTTTATTAATTTTATCCAAGCAATAAATGAATTAAAATGACAAATAAAATTCTTATTATCTTGAATTACATTTGGCAGCCTTTTCTAGTTATTATAGCCACCCATAAATCGTGCAGATTGTTTATTTCCTCTTCTTTTGGAAAGTAGTATACAACAAAAACAAAATACCGAGTCTTGCTTTTTGTTGTTGTTTCTTATGGCACTTGCAATGGACAAGCCCGCTGTTCGAAGAGAGACGATTTAAGCCATTTTTGATATTGTTTTCTGATTCGATCATATTTGTATAAACATAAAGTTCTTCAATGAATTTCACAATTTCTACATTTTCACGGTAAGACTGTGTAGCTTGTGCGGAACTTTCTTTTCCATTTGAAGCTTGGATTGTAACTTCATACTTCATAAACAAGAAAGCAGACCTACTCATGACTTCTTTAGTTTTTCTTCTTTTTTCTTTTTTGATATCCAAAGGAATATTTCCACGGCATGTACATGATTACATCTAACAATATTAAGCAATTTATAGCATGAATTATCAAAATATTACATGCAGTCTAACCTAGTAGGGGAGGTAAATGAGTGTAAATATACTTACCTTATGGTTATAATATGTTGCGCACTTGCACTAGACTGTATTACATCCGTAAATTTCAAATATTTCCAAACTCGTCGATTGTTTCAGTTAAATTTCTTCCTCCCTTCTTTACATCCCGCTATTATTGTTCCGAACATTATTTTAGTTCTTGATCACGTTGGGACTACTTCTATAGCGGAACCCCGATGCATAGCATCCGCCCCTCCCCCCTCCCCAGATGGCCAGTTCTGTCGAAGAGGCAATGAAATAGAATTTTCTCCATTGCCCGAGGACGATTCTAATTAGATACTCATGAATAATAATAAAGAAAGCTCATGTAAGCATTAAAACATCATATTTTGATTTCCAAAGACAAATGGTGAATTTGAAGCCCCCCCCCCATTCCCACTCTTAGTAGAGTGATGTTTTTTCCCCATCAATTATTCTTCATGCATATATAACAATTTTCAAGAAAGGAAAAACTTTTACAGGAAAAAGCATCGTTCGACCATGGAACTTCGCAATAAATACTCAACAAAACTAGGGAGAATTGTCAATATCATTTTTTATTATATGTTGTTTCATTTAATTTTTTTAATTTTTTATTTTTTTATTTTAAACTTGTAGTGGTGAAAAAAATATCACTGAAATATTAACTATAGGGTAAAAAATATGAAACGGCTATCTTCGAACCAGTGATAAGGTTTCCTCTCGACTTTCTCATAAACAAACCCTCGAAGGTTATGGTATTGTTTGCAAATGGGGCTAAACCTTTGACTTCCAGTTCTAGTGACCTAACATACCGATGTTTTGTGTTTCGTAGTATGAAAACTGAGAATGGATTTCGAAAATGTTCCTTTCTATGCAACTTTTCATATATATATGTTCGACTGTGGTCACAAAATGGCATTGTACAAAATGTCATATTTTCATAAAATTGCGTTGTATTTTTCATTTTGAGGTTACATACAATTGTGCATACAGATCGAAATATGTCATACAATTGATGTATATGGAACCATAATTAAATTCTTATAGTAAAACGATGTATCTACATCTAAATTTCATCTACTTAGTGTTTTTCGGTTTTAAGTTTTCTTGTTCACATACACAGAGACAGACAGAAAGATTTTCCTCAAACATATTAAGTTTAAAATATAATAAAAATTAAAAATTCATTGTCGGAATCATATACAAAATTTCATTTCTCCAGATTAATGTATTTTCGAGAAATCGGGCTCACAATCATTCTTAATATGAAAAATATACTGCTTTCTTTCTCATCAGAATGTGGGAGGATTCGTCAAAATTTCGAGGAATCCAGATCTGTGTGACAGCTGCTTCTTTCTAGTGGAAATTAAATTCCATTTACATAGTGGTTTTAGAACCGCTGTGTCCCGGCAGGATCCAAAACACTAATGGAATTATTACACAAAATTATTTCAATAACGATTTATTGATTACATTTTAATAATTATTAAATAAAAAATTTAATAAATTTTTATTATTAATAATATGATTTTCATAAGATTAAATCCACTAATTTCATTTGTGAATCTTACTTATTATTGAAAATATAATATTACTTTCAAATTTAATAAAAATTAGTATTTTGTTCTTCCATTACTTCAGAATAAGGTAATTTTAGATGTTACTTCTATAGTTTTCAGTTTTTCTGAGAAGAAATGTGAAATTTTGGTTTTCAGTGTAGGCCTTCTCTGAATATGCTCTTATTTGTCAAAATTCTCTAAAATTTGTGTTTTTCTGTGAATTTTTATAGTTGTTGTTGCGCAAGGAGCAGAATTTAACTACAGAGAGAGATAAAACTTTGGAAATTCAATTGCCCAACACCTTATAAATATTTGACTTAGAAAATTCATAGATATATTTATTCCCGTTTCAATGTACTTTTCAATACACTCGTAATATTTTTGAACAATATATATCACACAAATAACAATTAATTAAAGAACATTTAACTTCTCAATATTAAAATCTAGAATATTGGACGATTTTAAGATGATATTAGTTATTTAATTATCGTTCAAGTTATATTTATATTTATTTTAACGTTTAGGTTTTAAATTCTGTTTATTTTTCAAGGTACCATGTAAATTAAAATTTCTTTTTGCAGAAAAATTTAATCACATATCAATTGAAATTATTTGTAAATCTTTAAATTAATCTGAAATAATTTTGAAATTAAAATTTTTTAAGTAAAGAGTATTTTCGACTCGCTAATTCGAGCAGACAGAAAAACACTTTCAAGCATTTTTAGACGAACACCTTCCCCTCCGAAAAATAACGCAGATTTCGATTTGAAATTTTTGTCATATTTTTCTTTTTATAAAATATGTACTTAAATAAAAGTGCACGAATTTCGCACAGATTAAAAAGAAATTGCAAGATGCATACTTTTAAAATTTATTTCTGGTTGAATAAATCTATTTTAATGCATAATAGCTCATTTATACTTTACTGTTTTTTTTTTTAGATTATTTACCTTTCATTTAAACATGATAAACCGATTTTTCAAATTTTCCTCACGATACCTATCGGTGTGGTATTGTGGCATGTTTTGGATGGCCAACGGAAAAACTTTTAACAATAAAAAAATATGTTATGCATTTTGTGCCAGATTTTGATGGAAATTCGGCTGGATTATGATAAATATAGGTTAAAAAGTAATCGAAACTGAAGGTTGAAACTCACTTTTCATCAAATAACGTCTAAGCGACTACAGCTTCGGAAAAACTGTCAGCTTAAAAATTATTCCACATAATGAAGTGATCGTTTACTTCATTTCAATTAT
This sequence comes from Argiope bruennichi, assembly GCF_947563725.1. Classification (NCBI taxonomy): domain Eukaryota; kingdom Metazoa; phylum Arthropoda; class Arachnida; order Araneae; family Araneidae; genus Argiope; species Argiope bruennichi. Next base: position 91,619,602 of record NC_079162.1, read on the forward strand.
TTTTCCATCTTCAATCGTAGAAAAGTTATGGATAGGCATTCCACATCCTTTTAATATTTTCTACCATTTCATCTATTTCCATCGCCTGAAAACTCAAAGGCTTCTAAGTATCTTATTTCGAAATAGATATATGGAATTTCATTATATTTTTGGTGAAATTAATAAATTTCACCAAAAATATATATATTATTATTTGTATAACGAATGATCATACTTGATGCTCTTTAAATTTTTTTTATCAGCATGCTTCAACCAAGCTATCCTTCAGATGGTCGTGCTCAAATTATATATCTAAAATGGGACGCACCATTTTCATGCTGGAATGAACAGCGTAATTTGCATAAAGGGTAAGACAGCGACACAACGTATGCTTGATGTTTTGGAGAAATATCTTTTTCATGCGACTGTGAGGGCATGCAATTTAACTCCTTTAAGTTCAAATAAAAAAACGAACAGAAAAACTGTAGGTCTATTAAAATAACACTGTTAAATGAAACATCACATTTTTAAAATTCTTTATTGAGGGATCCCTGAATATGAAGCTATGCATGAGGAGCTTCATTTAAATTAAACAAAGCTCCAATATTCCTAGCGAAAAATTTCTAATAACAAATCAATCTTCTATATTGCTCGAATTTATTTGAGAAATGTTTTCAAAATTTCATACAGGAATAACCAGTTAAACTTTACTGCTTTAAAATCCCGTGTAGGTTCTTTACATGCAAATGTTAATTGTTTTTTCTTTGAGCAATGTTTATCTGAACTGCGATTAAAGACATTATTTTAAAAGATGAGTCAGTTATCTCACTTATTTCGGGTTTGAATTGTTATGCAAAAGCGAAAAGGATTAAAATTCATTTACACAACAGTATGTTAACTTGTTTCAAAGATGCGGATAAAAGAGGCAATTCGCGATGCGAATAATAAGTATAAATGTTCAGTATAAGTATAAATGTTCAGTAATAAGTATAATGTTCGCGATATATTTTTTAATTTCCTTAAAATTTTACAGGGTTCTACTTATAGATTTTTCATCCCCGAAAAATAATAATAAAATGGAATCAGAAAGTAAAAATTCATTCATTATAGAAGAATGAAAAAAATTATTATATTTTCATTCTATAAAGTTTAACAATGGAAGGAAAAAAAAAACATGATTAAGCATTTTCGGAGACAATCAAAATGGTCAGAATTTGAAAACAATATTGAAAAACATGTGCATGTGTATTATGTGCAAACTGCACATAATACTGATTTACGAAAAAATAATAATGCATCAAAAATTACTGAAATTAAGGACAAAAATAGCACAATTAAATTGTAATTTAAATGATAATTTTTTTGTTTTAGAAAATGGTATGAAAATCATATTTAAGTTATGATGTTTTCGGAAGTTATCGAAAAAAATTTTTAAATCCTAAATAGCTTTATTTATAATTGATAATCAATGAAAAATCTCACCTCATTTATAATTGATAAAAAGCTGAAAAATGTTCTTTGAAATGCACATTACCACCTTCCTAAGTACCTTCTAAGCAGTTAAACTGCTTATTAAAATGAATTCAAAAAGCAGTATTGGTAGACAAACAGGTTTATTGAAAGCATTGAATATCTTCTATTTACTAATAATATTTCAAATCGGTTACGATTACCAATCAGGTACGGCATAACAGACACGCATTAGCATTTATTACTTTCTCGTATTGTAAATATACAAAACAAATTATTGTAATCGCTTAAAAATTCGATACCGTGATTTTAATGAATTACCTTATTTTAGACTTTCCCATGTCCGAAAAACATATTTTCGAAATTATGTCTGTCTAAGAACAAAATAATTCAAAAACGTTTTGAGCTAGTAGGTAAAAATTAGTATATTGTTTTCTCATTAAATTTGCAGTTCTTTTTAAAATCAAATTTGGAGTCTGGCTGTCATGCTGCCCTGTCATGCCATAGTGAGCAAGATGAGTATAAAACGAAAAGAGCTGATAGGAAAAAAAAATTCCTGCGCAGATTTAGCATCTAAAGAGTAGATCCGTAGCAAATTTCGAACGAAAACCGTCAAGAGATCGACAGTCTTCCTGTCTGTATTTTCGCATGTATAAAAAGGCGCTAGCTCGAAACGGCAACAACATAGATATAATTTGATGCACAGTTTTATTATCTTAAGATCCTTATCTATTTGGAATGTTTTATTTAAATTTTTATACAACACTAGATGGCGGTTGAAGTCCGTTATAACTTAGAAGTATATCTCGCAGAGTGTTGACCTTCTATATACGCTTTCGGTTCTGAGCTTTTTTATTTTGTTACTTGATCTGGGTTATTTAAACATGTAAGCAATTGCACGTGTTCGGCTCTTTCGAGAGGGTTGGGCATTTAAGGGGCCATGATTTATTTTGCTCTGGGTTTTTGCTTATATTTTGACTGAGTGGGGAAAGGATGGAATCTTAATGGTATGTAGGGGGAATAGATTTATTGTTTGCAGTTTAGGGATTGCTACATAGTATTTTGTCTGCTTTTAATCAGTTCTATTTTGCCTTCCCATTATCAAAAGAGTGAAATATTTAACAGTCTATTCTGCGTTTCTCGATTTGATAGATTTATTGGATAAACAAACGGTTCCTCTGTGAAAGTGCACGAGTGATTCAAAGGGACTCCTGTTGATAGCTTTGGTTTGTTTTCGTTAGGAGAATATGGGAAAGTTCTTTCAGATGTCTGTTGCTGGGGGGGGGGGGGTGAGAGTGAGATATTATACAATTTTTATATTTATAATTTTTTTTTCATGTGCGTATTATTTGTTATCGTGAGTATAGTTAAAAGTTTTTTTTTTTTTTTTTTGCCTATTTCATTCATTTCTATTACTGTTATAAGCATTATATTAATACATATTAAGTAGTAGTATATTAGAAATCTTGTGAAATTGAAGTCATTACATTAAAATGATGATATTATGATTTTTTTTTTTTTTTTTTTTGTAAAATTAAGGTTAATTGCGAAAATTGTTTGGGCCTGTGGTGACGCTCCACTTCGGAGAGCTTGGGCCTTCGTTCTGCATCCGCTGGTCCTGAAGGGGTTAAAGTTTTGAAATTAAATCTAAGAAAGCGTTTTTTTTTTTTTTTTTTTTTTTTTTTTTTTATCACAACGTTAACACGTTTCACGAGACTCAGCAATGAAGCAATGACATTATTTTAAATTTCATTACAATAAAAGTCGTTGTTACAAATTGTATCCAAAATTAATTTTCCAAAAATTACTAACATATAAAAAAAAGGCATTCATTTAAACAAAATAATTATCATTAGAAAGTTATATTTTTAAACTTTTAAAACGGTGTAAAAATAGCTTTTGTGCGATAATAAGCTTAGATGTTATAACGAAATACGTTAAAATTCTTATTTTTTGAACTTCTAATTAAAATTTTGAAAAATCCGTTCTTAGAAGGAATTAAATACCCAAGAAGTAACTTTCTTTCAAATTTCATGTTTCTAACTTCCAATGGTTTGTACAACACGTGGCTTTATAAATCAGGACAGACTTCTATATGTTATAGAAAGATTTAAATGGAAAACACACCCATACACACACACACACACACACACAAAAAAAAAAAAAAAAATGTCTGTTAGAGTTGCAAAAAGAGAAAAAGTAAAAATCTTTATCAAAGTGATAGTCTGAGCCCTAAAAAATAAAAGTTTTAAAAACCTTTTTTTTTTTTTTTTTTTTCCCCTTCATCTCCATCTTTAAAAATTTTAAAATAACGTATCTAGAAGAGTTAATTATATATATATATATATAATTTACGCAATCGACTGACATAATTACATACATCAATGAGTTAAATTCAATATAGTACAGCAAAATCCTTTTAAACAGGTTGTTCAAGAGATCACTCATAAACGAATTTGAAGAGAACAATGATCGAATGTGCAATGGTTTAAAGAGGCTTCATGGTAAGAGTTTTTAGAGCAGTTTCCTCCATGTTTGATACCTCTCTTTGGCGCACCAAATTCATCCTGATATATTCTTATTTTCCGTTAATCTGACCAATCTGCGTATTTTTCTTTTACACATAAAAAAGTTAAGCGTACATTTATCAGGCATAACTAGGACAAATTCATCACCATCTTTGAATTCCAGTGAAGTTCGAACGTTTTTCAAGTACCCAGAAGTATGACATAGTACTTATTTTGCACTGCACTTTCGAGATAACCTTCCAAATATTACAATAAAGAACAATGCTTATTGTTGAAAAGAGAGTGGGAAAAAATCATTAAGTGTTATTTTAATACATGTCGGCACCTCTCAAAAAGTTTTCTTTGCACTTCTCGCCAAAATTAGCACATTTTAAGGACCTTTTTTCCAAAATTAAACACTTTTATGTTGCTTAAAAATGGTGTTCAAATTTAAGCACTTTTAATGACGCTACGCACCCTATTATACATACATATATGGAAGTTGTAGAAAAATATTCTAATTATTACAAAGCCTCTTATATAACAATACTAGAACTCAACTTGATGACTTTTCGATGTACTTCTGGGACAATCTTTCTGGAAATAATTACATGAAAGTCTGTGATATATGTATAAAATTGCTTGTAGAATTGACATTTGCTTGTATTCAAACTGATGAATTCTGGAAATAGAAATGCGAGCAGAATCGAAGAATATTATTATAAACTGATGTTAGGCAATGTAAATCAAAATGGAATCTTTGTGCATAAAACAAATTCAAAAACATGTTGGGGTGACTTACACCCTTGTAAGAAACACCAAATTAACAAAAACAAAATAATCTCTGTAGACTTTTCTAACTAGCTTTCACCATTGATTGAAGGATAATAATAATAAAAATAACAACAACAGTTTGTTGCAGAAAGCCACATTTAACACTTTTAGGTGATTTTAATCTTTGCAGTAAGCAAAAAGAGCGCTTCTTAAATACCTCATTGTATATGCTTATAAATATAAAAATAATTTAAAAATCTTTAAAACATTCCAAATTACAACAAATTAAATGAAAATAAATACTTAAATATATTGCTTAGTAAAGAATAATCATCTCTTTCTGCAACTTTCATCTCACCATTATACTGATGCTCACATAGTCAATTGGAACATATGCAAAAGTGTAGAAGGCTATGGATATTACTAATTTACTTCTGCAATAGAAAAAAAAATGCTCATAATTGTTAGTTTGCTGTAAGACAATTCAGATAAACTCTCAGACACAAATCAATAAAATCTTTTAATAGTAATTTTGATCAAAAAGTACAAAAATGTAGATGAATATTTCTGTATTGTTGAAGAATATAAAAAAGTGTACATCAGTATTGCTATTTTTCAGTAAGAGCTATTTTTTTCTTTCATAAATAGGTTTAACATTGAATTGTGACAACTCTAACTCTCACTAGTAATAATTTTTCATAAAACATTAAAGCAAAAAATATGAGATTGTATATGCATATTTTAGTAAAGCTAGAGATCTTAAAAAGTATACATAAAATAATTTGTAAAGTCTATATTATATTATATTGTCATTTTTTGTAAAAATGACAGTCATATCCATAAATTAACTCCAAAGTGAATAGCAGCGACTCAGAAACTATCTAATAAAAATGTTTTATAAAATATCAACGAAAATTTATAAAATTGCACGAATAATTCTCCAAGTGTCAAAAATATAAAAAAAGTGTATATAAGTTATTTCGTAAGACATAAAAAAGTTTAGTAAAGTGTAAATAAGATAACATTGATAGTTTTTGCAAAAATGACTATCATATGGATAAACTAGTTCAACAATGAATTTCGGCATTTCAAACATTAACTAGTAAAAAGTATTCATAAAATATAAACCAAAGAGTATAAGATTATATATGAATATTTCTTTAAAGCAAAATAAAAGTATAAAAAAGGAACATTAGAGATAATTTGTAAAATGTATAAGAAATAACATCGATAGTTTTCGTTAAAAAAATGTCTATCATATTCATAGATTAGTTTAACAAAGGACTGCAAAACAAGGCAGGTTTTAAATATCACAAGAATCACATTTTTATGTACAAAAATAGCAGGTCGCACGTACAAATGTCGTATATTTTCATGATAGAAATGGGAATTTTCAAGTTACCAAAGTTTATAATAATACTGTCGTCAAATCCAATGACTTCCACTGGTTTTTCAAAAAAGAATGTTCAAAAAATTATGGCATACAAAAGTGTAAATAAAGATATTTTAAATTTAAAAAAAAAAAAAAAACATGATGACTGACTGAAAATTAAAACGTCTATAGCATATAATTATGACTTTTTTTCAGGGATATTAAAATTACTTGTATTAGAAACACTAAATTTGTTATTTTCATAACATAAAAATACTAGAAAACATATCTCAAAAATAAATGTATATATACAGTTTAAAATATAGAATACAAATTAATTCAGAGTATTCAATTGAAAATTCACAATCATTTTCATCATAACAGAGAAATGAAATTGTTATCATATATGCCAATGTTGTTTTCCAACAATAATATATAAAATGATATAAAAATTAATGTGCATGCAAAAAATGTTCATTATTTTTACAAAATTAGGAAGAATAAAGAATTCCAAAATCACCGGATAGTTTCAAAAGCTCAAATTTTCCAATCATCAAAATCTTCGGAATTTCCATTTATTCTGTCTATTTGAAAAACTCTTCAGTCCATGCTTCGATGCGATCAAGTTTTACACTCAAAGCCCTACAAACAAAAGAGTGTCCTTTTTCTATACAAAGTGTTTTTCATAAATAATATGGGCATATTTGAAAGAGCATCGTGTAATTGTGGTTGATGTTTTACAATTTGAAACTTAAATATGCTAGCTATATGAACACCAATTTAAGAAATACAGATTAATCCAAAATTTGATAATTTCATAAAAACTTTCATTTTTAATGCTCAGCAATCATGAAAGCTATTAACTGCATAAAGCCCAGATATACACATGTTATTAAGGGAGAATGTTTCTCTTTTCACCAATTATATTTTGAATCATTTTAATGTGTGCGGATTACTGATGACAAAATTTAAAAGCTGGTATACTTAGTTCAAAGATTATTCACCAAATATTTTATTTAGTAAGCCGTTCTTTAAAAAATATTTACTTTGCTGAATAGAACTATTTCTCTGATTTCAACTTTAAAAAGGAAGTAATACAAGCGCCACATTTTGCCTCATAGACGTTTATTTAACACTATAAAGAAATAATACTTGTGTATGTATACTTAAGAAAAGCTTATAATCTTATTCCGTGCAATCTGTTCTATTATTCCTATGCAAAAATGAGCTATAATGGTTTAAATGTGAAATGAAAGGTCTGTGGGGATCTAATTGAAGAAGCGACTCAACCTTTTGAGCCCTTTCGTCAATTGACACCTCCCTAAATCTAAGCAAAAAAAAAAAAAAAAAAAAAAAAAACATCTTACCAAAGACGCTAACCTAACAGAACTTAAAATAAAATGCTTCTTCTCCCCTTGAAAAAAAAATTAAAAGCAACTCAAAAGATATTTTCCTGTATTTCCTGTAGCTTTCTGAAGATGAATTCTGAATATAATGAAAGCTTTTTTTTTTTTTATCAAAAATTCATTACATACTAGCATACAGAATATTGTTTAATCCTTTAAAAAACCTGTTAAAGAAAAATCCTTTAAAAAGCCATATAAAAATTTGAATTTCAATAAAAAAAATCACTATCTTATTGATTTACGTGATGGCGTAGACAAAAAAGAAAATCAAGTCAAAGGAAGGTACAACATAGTGCTTTACCTTTGAACGCAACATAAGGCTATTTTAAAAAAACATTCATTTAAAAGTATTAAAAATGAAAATTTTGATCTAATAAAAAATGTAACAATTCGCAATTAAGCAGATCTCAAGCCAACATTCGACACAGAATTTCAAACTTAAAAAGAAAGCCAGTAAAAAAATGAATTGCGAAAATCCGTCTTTCTCCACTACATTCAGCTTTTTCTAGCCAACTAGTCGCTAATTTATTACTAGTCGCTAATTATATTACTTAAAATTGCATTACTAACAAAAAATCTATACTTTTTGAAAATAATTATAGGGTTTAAAAGTTAAAAATAAATCTATAAATCCTCTGTTTGCATTCAATAAAATTTTCTCAATGCTTTAATAATTACCAAAAACACAGGGAGAAAAAAACAAATTCCGGTCCAATCCCCCGCTTCTACATCTTCAAAAAGGAAGAAGACAAGAAGCCAAAGAATCTAGAAATTGGGAAATTTTACTATTTCAGAGTACGATACGGAGAGATTACAAAGAATTAAAGAAAATAATCAAATGTGACAAATCAAAAATGTTATTAATGTCACAAAGTGCACTTTACCTTTGTAATTATACATTCAAATCCTTCTCTCTATCTTTTCCGCTGCTTTATAAATTTAATATCATTATCCAATTTTTTCCAAACAAAACTGTTAATTTTAATTTATAAAATAAATAAAATTATATTTGTTTCGTCCAGAAAGTAAGATTTCTGGAGATCATAACGAGACAGAAAATGTAATTTCTTAGAAACATTTATTGAAGCAGATACAGCACTCTTTTGGCTACCTCTCGACATAAGATCCATTGGAATAGAAAAAAGTATTGAAGCGTGAAATACGAAGAAATATACTGCCTGAAATCTGGGGAAATGCTGTCTAAACAGGCACCATTTTAAGTGCTGAAACAGACAGAAATCGCAGAAAGCTAGATCGAGACCACAAGTGAGATAGAAATATACCTCCTAATGGAACTATTGCAGCAATTGTCGTGTATGCAGTTGTGCCTGAGGGGAGAGCATGAGTAAGAGCATGAACCATCTTTATCGTCTGACAATGTGTTCATGGCTGTCGTACGTTGCTCCGCTCTCATGCGGCAAATTCCTTCGACACCGGAATACAGAAACTAGTCAAATTGTATGACAGACGCTTCATTTCCAATAATTTATATGATGAGAGATAGCTAACAGAGAGTTGTATCTATTTCAATAATTGTTTTCGAATAAAGACACTGGAATTTTCTGGAATTCTTTCTTCTCCGAGACACTTAATTTCTGGAATAGCCAAATTTCTGTCAGCAAGAAATCTTGCATTAAAATGGTTATTTCTGAAAACATTTTGAACATTTTATTTTTAAATCACTCAATCAAGGCCTTCATTTTCTGGTGAAGGTTCGATTGGAATGTTAAAATCACTGGAACTTTACCTAAGAACCTAAAAATAAAAAAGCCGATTTTTAAAATTTCTAAATGCCAAGAAACACAAAAACATAAGAAAATAATTTTCATCAAACTGAAGTGTTAACATATAATATCGGATGATGACAGCATTGCTAAAGATATGAGTAACAACATTGATGATCTTATTAAAATCGACAGCGTAATTTATGATGATGTGGTATTGACTATCAGGGAAATATCTTCTCTGGAAATATCATGGTGAATTTTTTACCAATATCATTGTTTGATTTATATGAGAAGTGGCCAGTTAACACTTTCATGCACCACAGAATTTCTGCATCAAGAGCACCTTTTGATTTTGCTGTAGAATCTGCTATAATCATGGTATTAGATGTTGAAGGTAAATTTTCATTGATTGTTTCAGAAATCTTTAGCTTGGAAAAAAATTCTTCAGTCCCAGCAGAAGCAACATTAAGAGAGCAATCTTGCTTTTATTTCTTTTCGAATAAGTTTAATTTATCTTTAAATATGTTGGAAGAAGAGTGGAATGAACAATATATATATGCAATAATTTCACTTAATTTAATTTAAATTTTAATTAATTTCTTAGTTTTTGTCTTAAATTAGTCCATGTTACTTCATTCTAAAATTTTTCTCTTATTTCCTGAATCAAATCCTACTTTTTTATTTAATTATTGTCAACATGCACTCTAAATATTGCCTTTTCTCTGTTTCCCACACCACAAGCGAAGAGATAAAATTCCACAAAAAATTGGCGCGTATGCAGTTGTTTCAAAAATACTTAAGATATCCTTTCCTAAGTTGACACATTTCAAAGAAATCTCTATCAGAATATCATAATAAAACCACTAAAGGGGAAAATTCAGTTATTTTCTCTTTTATATTCTTGTGCGAACCCGGGGTAAAATAAATTGAAGTTCATTCAAAAAGTATCATCCTTCCACCAATCTGTCAAAATTATGCTATATATATGTGTGTGTGTACAAAAACAAACAATAATAAACTCGATTCTTTTTGAAGGTGTCTATAAACAAAATTCATTACATAAAAAATATTAATAGACGATTTTGAAGGAAAGGACATGATGGGATTATTCAACTTATTAGCTTTAATATAATAAGGTTTATTTGGGTTTAATGGCAGTACCATTATAATATTCATAACGCATCAAGCAACAGGGAAAATGTTTCGATAACTTAAGATCTGTTCGCCAAGATCTTAATATACACACTGGGTGTTCCAAAAAGTAGGGCATCTTATTTCATCATTTATTTCCTTAAATAATGCAGTAGCGACACTTTCAATTGCTAAGTTTCTTTAAAAGATAGGTAAACATAAAAAAATGCTTTGGTCCCTATAGATGATAATAAGCGACAAACACTAAATTTTCTTAGAGGAAAAATACTAATAAGTAAAATATTTTCTTAAATACATTTATAAGCACAAAGTTTCATGCTCCTATCTACAAAATTTGCATGAATATGATTATTTCCAAATTTAGATTGCCTTGCTACAAATTTAGATGCTGACATTTATTTCAGAAATGCAAATTTATTCAAATTGAAATAAGAAATAAAATTTATTTGCCGTCTACGCCGTCTTGTAATAAAAATGTAAACGTGCACATTGCGCTTCTGAGGCACGGACATTTTTTTTTTTTTTTTTTTTTTTTATTCAGATGAGAAAATGTGGGAAATTTCTAAAATATCTGTCATCAACTTCCAAGTCACCATGGATTCAGCTTCTGTGAAATTAGAATTTTTCCACTGGAAACTCCATTCATATTATATTTTTAAAGCCCTTTTGCCTCAGAAGCCCAAAGCACATCCTTCCGGCTTAATATTGATTCAAAAATATTGCGCTCAGTTTATACGTATTTTTTTAAAGCAAAGTAGCGTCAAACATATAGAAATGATCGATAATGAAATCAAAGAAGAGTTTAATTTTCCTAACAGAATCATAAAAATTAGTCAGCAGTTTTCTAATTTAAATTAATACACAAAAAAATAGATGAATAAAATAAAAGTTTTACTTTTCATATGTGCTGCGTCTCCCATATTAGAAATATCAAATTCTTTGGAGCACCATGAACATTTCGCTTTATATTTTTTTTTTTTTGAAGTCTTCAACCATTCAGTGTATTTACGCTTGTAAGTTCTACAGTGAATTGAAAACACATTTTCCCGACATATTGTAATAATAATAATAAATACAACTTTTGCACAAAAATTACATGCAATAAAAATGTTTAAATAATTTATAGATAAAAATGTTAAAATATAATAAATATACCTTGGAACAAAAGTGCAACAATGAGCTTAAATTAAAGCAAAACCAACTTAACAAACGTATTTCCCGCCAAAGCATAAAATTAACCTTGAAAAGAACCCCCCTCCCATTTTTTTCCTCACCAATGCAAGCAATAAAAGAAAAAAGAAGTTACATCAATGAAAGAGACATTTTTTTCTCTATGCATGTATATATACATACTATATACACTGTCGTCGGAAAAACTTTTTCCAACCTTTGGACTCATTAATGTAAATGAATCAGCGATGAGCATTACTTCCTTCTTTATGGTCAGCAATTTTCAAGAATGAGACAAAACAAAGAACATTTATTCCTATACTAGGATAAATCTAACTTTCGGAAAATTTATTTTATCTTCAGTAAGAAAAATAAGCACCTGAGTAAAAAATAAGCGCTTTTAAGGCCCTTCTGTAAGGACCATAAGAAATAAGCAGTTTTTAAAGACTTTTATTGACGCTACGCACCCTGTCGAATCACTTTTTTCATCTACCCGTTTTTTTTTAACATTAAAATTGCAGAAGACTGGAATAACACCTCCGCACAAAATAAACAACACCAGTTATTCAATATTTTATTATTGAAAATTTTAGATGCTCTACATAAGTCCTTTTTCCGCCATTTAAATATTTTTAGAATGGTTTAAGTATGAGAAAACGACTCATTGAAAATTCACAGCTTATAAAGTTGCTGTAACAATGTATATTGTACATTTTTTGAATTTCAGCTTTGCTCTCATATAAATTCATAATTTTAGCATATACGCTTTGTTCTCATGTAAATTCATAATAATAGCATAAGCGCTTTGCTCTCATGTAAAAATGTTACAATTAACTTCATTTCTACATACATGTTCAAAAACTCATAAAAATCATCTCATTTTTATTACTTGCGCATTTACTTCCCGATTTCATTAAATAAGAAATTTTCTTTTAGAGAATGAAAAAATATTTGATAAATACTTAATAGTTTCCGTGATGTCGAAAATTCACCAGAATTATTTATTTCACATTTTATGCGCCAATTTTTAAAAATCCCTATCATTATCGAAAATTTCATTACAACTCTCTAAAATTATTTTGAAGATTAGTTTCATCAGAATGAATCTATTCAGTAAAAAAAAAAAAAAAAAAAAAATAGTTGAAAAATTTCGTGAGATAAATATATTAACAGTGTTAATTGACTTGGTTAAGGAGTCAGCAAATTTGAATGAACTTATCCCTTTGACTCATTTCAATCAACTTTGTGACGATGCAATAATAAATAAATAAAACTACTGAGGCGTCTTTTTTGTATTTTTTATTGTGATTATATATACATTACTAGATTCACTATGGGAGAGCCTCTATTCATGAAACCAAGTATAAGTAAAAAATACATAATTTTTTAATATATAAAATATGTTATAAACAGTTTTAAAGCAAGGTACAGCAAGTACAAGCAGGAAAACAATTTTTTATTTGGTAGACCAGTTGAAAAAACATGGGGTATATTCTTAAAGAAAGAAATTATCACAACATGAAAATTTAACAGTAAGATGCATTATTTTGTAATTAAAATATTTCAGTGCAATGGACATTAGATACAGAACAATTATATTAAGAAAAGAGTTTCTCACAAGCCATTTCCAATTAAGTTTTTAAGGAGCTTAACAGAAAAACTTCTTGCATAAGTTTAGCTTTAATTAGTAAGATTTTTCCAGCAAATGGCATAATTTATTCTATTCATATAAGCTTTTTTTTTTCTGTCAAAAATTCTTCTTTGCTAGAAACACATTCATTGTTATTTAAGAATGGAAAATATTGACTCAGGGATTCCAAAATGTTATTTTCATTATTATTTTTATTCAACAAGTCAGTTGTTTCAACCTATGCTTTAAACAACTATAAATGGAATTTAGTCTAAATATAATCAGTACAAAACCATTAAGTCTGAAGAGCAGAATGATTAATATTTTGAATTCAAAATCGAACTACTTAATTTTTTTTATTTGCAAATCTTAAGGAATACAAAATGGATGAAAATGATTTAAAAAATCTCCTTATTCTTTCGTTTAGAGACAATTAGGGAAACCGGGGACGAATTCTAACCTTTTTCCTTTCCTTTGATTTGAAATGATCTTATGAGATGGAAATTAGGTCTATAATTTATGTAAGGGCATAATCATATTTTGGAGGGCTTTTGAAACAGTGTCTTTTTTTCCAAATTAATTAATGGATTAACCATTTTCAGTTATACCAACATTCTTAATTGCCCCAGTATGTTCCTAATTACCACACAGATAATATGGAAACTTGGAAGAATTATTTTAACTATTGATAAATATAAAGAAATAATTGAAGAAAATAAATCTGAAATCATATAAATGATTATATGTTCAGAATTTATCTTACACCCATGGCTTATATTCATTTTATCCCCAATTTTGTGGGGACATGAAAAATTATAAAAAAGAAATGACTGAATCATATTTGACGTGATAAAGAAAATCTAAGACTTAGAAACATGCTTTAACTCTTTAACATCCAAGCATTTTTCAAGCGGCACTCCCTTTAACATCCAGACTTTTTCGAGGTATCTCTGAAAGACATGGACTCTTCCAAGCTGCGGACTAGTTACCCCTCGGAGTCGGAAGTAACAAATCTGTCGTTGTTCTACCTTGAATAATTGCCTTACGTTTTTTCGACAACGAGTTGAATTTTCTATAAGCCTAAGAGTTTTATTCTAATGTATTTATATTTTTTAGTGTGAATTGTTTCGCTCATCGCTTTATGAGTTTCGCTTTTTAGGGTATTTTTTTATAACAAAAAATTTGAAATTTATTCTATAATATGATTTAGAAAATAGGTTTTTAAAGGCTTTTTCTTAAAAAAATTATGTTAGGCTTCAAACCATTTAAATAAAAACTGGCATTACTATCAATTCCAAAAACTTCTTTATGTTTCATCTAATTTTCAATAGGCTTTTAATTTATTTTTTTTGGCCAAAATTAAATAATATTTTATATATTATCATGTAAAAAATTTTTACATAATAATGTAGGATATACATTGTGCATATATCAATGCAATTAGTATATTTTTTTACTTAGTATAGATGCCAATGCAATTCAGTAATAGACGAGATAATGTTTTAAGTCTTCATTTAATATCGAAATAAAAACATCCGTTGAATAAAAAAATTATGAAAACAGCACTTTTTGAAGATGTTTAGAAAATAATAAATTCTTTCAACAATCAGCTAAGATTTTTTTCATTATCTTTAGTATTGCATTCTTTTTTTTTTAGTATAAGCGGTTATCTTCATTGAATTTTTAAATATAAAATATTATTTTTCATTTTCAATAACGATACTAAGAGAGATTTTTTAATACTTCAAATAAATTTTTTAAAAAGTTTTCACATTTTGTTTTCAAAACCTTACGCATTCTTGTTTTTACATTAAATTATCGAAAAAGAATGTGGGATAAACATAGATTTCAAAAATATCTTTATTTTGCCACTCATTTTTACTAATCTTTTAAAATATAACTTTAAAAATTTTTGTCAAACCAAGGGAATACATTACTTCAAATGTTATATATCTCATCTATCAAAACAATTCGATAGCTGAGATAACATATTTTTAAAACTTCATTTAATACTGAAATACAAAATTTTATAAAATAAAATTCGGGGAAAAAAATTACTCAGCGAAATATGTTTCGAAAAAATACTCCAGTTTTCAGCCCGAACATTTTACTAAAACATTTATCATTATTACATTCTTCATAAACTAAATATGAAGATTGAGCACATTTACTATTATATTCATCATAAATATTACTTTTTTAGTATAAACTGTCATGCTGATTTTTCAGCTGAATTTCTGATTTTAAAATGTTATTTGAAGTTTTCTATAGTATTGTTAAGACAAGATAAATTTTTGAACGAAAGTTTCATATTAAATTTCCACAAATTTACTCATGAGTGAATCATTTGCAAAATTTTTGATAATAA
This sequence comes from Argiope bruennichi, assembly GCF_947563725.1. Taxonomy (NCBI): domain Eukaryota; kingdom Metazoa; phylum Arthropoda; class Arachnida; order Araneae; family Araneidae; genus Argiope; species Argiope bruennichi. The sequence continues at coordinate 91,635,157 of NC_079162.1, forward strand.
GTAAATTATATAACATTTTTTGCCTCCTCATCTCTATCTCTCTCGTTCATCTGATCCTCGTTAGTTTCATCTCCTGCTTTGTTTAGAATAAACGAGAGATCAGATAAAGTATCATTTTTTTGTCCAACCATCATCTTTGCTGATAGATCACTGTCATTTTCATCAGAAGCAAGTAAAATTGCTTTTATTTCTTCCTCAGTGTGTTCACGATTTCTTTTACTCATAATGAAGAAATAATAAGCGTTTCAATACAAAAACTACTCTGATAATCCAAAAACCCGATTCATTTCCAGAATGGCATTCGTAAAAGGAATTCAGCATTTACATAATTTATCTCACTCTATGAAGGGGGCGGGGAGAACACTCACAATCTTTTTTTGGTCTTTTAATGCTATTTTAAAAACGATAGTTTGTACGCGACATCAAAAATTCCGACAGTCCTTTGATGACAATAAGACGCTGGGAGTATAAAACGACTTCCATCTACAGTAACAAGAGCACAATACATCTCGTGAGAAAATTGTGATGTGAATAGGCTGCAGTGACAATGCAATAGTTTGTCTTTATATCATTACAATAGTCTTAATATTGAAAAGAGCGTCTGATGTTTATCGCAAAATAAGGAAGGTGTCGGTATCCTTAAAGCGGCGGTCCAACGACCTGCCACCTCACGGATTTGGTCATAAATCTGACATCCAACCCACTGGGGGACCACACTCCCCCTTCGTCCGTGGTACGCCTGTAGTTTCCCGCAAAATGTCGGTAGATGGATAAACATCAAAGAGCCGGAAAATTTGTTTGGGCTATGGGGAGGAAGTGAGTCAAAGAAACTGAGGGTTTTGAGCGGTCGAAAGGGGAACGCGTGCCGTCTGAAGATTTCTCTGGTCGTGGGTCCGCTGCCACAGGCGGGGGTGGCACCACGAAGGAAGGGTGACAGTTTTATGACCACATCTGTGAAGACCATCCGGCCGTTGGACCGCGGCTTAAGCGGCGGTCCAACGACCTGCCACCTCACGGATTTGGTCATAAATCTGACATCCAACCCACAGGGGGACCACACTCCCCCGTCGCCTGTGGTACGCCTGTAGCTTCCCGCAAAATGTCTGTAGATGGATAAACATCAAAGAGCCGGAAAATTGGTTTGGGCTATGGGGGGGGGGAAGGGAGTCAATATATGGACTCCACCAAAGTGGACGCCAATGGTTTTTGGAATTAGAAAATAAATTACTTAAATTGAAATTTAAGACATTAGATTGGGTAAATTGTGTATATATGTTTGAAAATAATATAATTCTATTGTTTTATGTAGATGACTAGATAATATTTGGTAAAGAAATTGAAAACATAAATTTTGTATTAAAATTATTGCAGAAAAATTTTGATTTAAAGATTCTGGGTAAAACAAAGAAATTACTAGGAATAGAATTTGAAGAACATGGTAATGACCTATTTATACATCAAAGATTTTACATTCAATGGTTAAGTAAAACTTATGAAAAATTTAAATATCCTGTAAGTTCATTACCTATATCAAAAGGTCAAGTTCTTTCCAAATTAGATTCACCTAAAACTAGCGAAGAAATTTTAACATTTCCTCATAGAAATTTAATAGGATCTTTGTCATTCATTGCTATACGCACAAGACCCGACATTATGTATGCTGTAAATGTACTATCCCAATTCCAATCAAACCCAGGAATGAAACATTGGAATTGTTTATTGAGATTATTAGGTTATTTAAAATACACCCAAGATTATAAATTGGAACTATCAAAAATTAAGTCACTAAAATTGAGATGCTACTCCGATTCTGATTTTGCTTCAAATAGGGATGATCGAGTGTCGATGGGAGGATTCATAATTTTTATTGACGAAACTCCAATTTCCTGGCGAACTTTTAAACAAAAATCCGTTAGTCTATCTACTATGGAAGCGGAGTATGTTAGTTTAACAGAAGCAGCAAACGAATTCTTTTGGCTAAAGAATGTAATTAATAATAATATTTTGAATTTGGAATTAAGTGAAAACGTAATGTATAGCGACAATCAAGCTGCAATAAGTTTTTCAAATTCACCAGTAGAAAATTATAGGACGAAACATATCGATATTCGTTACCATTTTTTAAGGAATTTAATACACGACAGTGTTTTTCAAATTAAATATGTTAACACCAAAAATAATTTGGCAGATATTTTTACTAAACCCATGGTAAAGGAAAAATTAATGGAATTTTGTAGAAAATAATTTTTCATTTAAGAGAATGAGACTTTGTTTTTCTTTTGATTTAAAAATATTTGTCACTTGCAATAAAGATATTGTGAATAAAGTGTATTTTTCTATGTTAAACTGTATAACATGTTATAATTGTATAACATGTGTATATTTAGAAAGGATCTGTTCACAAAAATGAATTTTCGGATCCGAATTATTATGACGTCTTTGTGTTTTTTTTTTCCAATTCCTCACCATGATCTCAATTTATGTAAACAACTGACTGATTCGAACCCGACCTTTTTCTAAGTTTAGTGATTAGTGATTGGCAATAACTGTTATGCAAATCTAATTGCTTTAAAAAAACTCGGTTAGCGGGTTTTTTTTTTTTTTTTTTTTTTGAGAAGCTATATGAGAAGGAATGAGACGTGTCGGTATGTGATGGAACGGCCTAAGGTCTCTTAATTCTTTTTTATATGAAAGTATAATTTTGATTGCTCCAGTGATGAGCTACTTGATTGTTTTAATTATCTTAAATAAACTTATTTTTAAGAAACTGCTTTTTTCATTAAGCTTCCTCGACATAAAATTTCATTGCGAACTTTGCTAAAGCGTGGATTAGTTAATCCTGAAGTATAGCAACAGCAAATCTGTAAATGAAACAAAGCGCTGAAATACAGGGTTTAATAAAGAACAACCATCTGTTTCTGTCTCATCATCTCCCTATTATATTGATGAAAACAAAGTCAACCAACAGATATATAAACGTGTGGAATGCTATGGATAGTACTAATTTACTACTACGATAGTAAAAACATTACTGTAAAAAATAGAAATGGAAAAAAAGAAATAACATATGCAAAAAATGCCCCAATTGTTAGTTTACCGATGTAAGTCAATACAGATAAACTTTCAAACACATAGCAACAACGATTTTTAATAGTAATTTTAACCAAAATGTACAAAAATGTATATCAATATTTCTGTATAGTTGAAGAATAAAAAAAAATTACATCTTATAGCATGCAAAGTATATATCAGTTTTTTTTCTAAAAAGGAGTATTATATTCATAAACTAGTTCAACTATAAATTTCAGACATTCTGGAAATAACCAGTTGCAATTTTGCATAAAACTTTCACCATAAAATATAATATTGTATGTGAAATTTTCTGTAAAGCTGAAGAAAATAAAAAAGTAGGAATTAAATAGTTTGCAAAGTATATGCCATATACTATCGATTATTTTTATAAGAAAGGCTATCCTATCCATAAATTATTTCAAAAATGAAACACAGCAATTCAGAAAATATCCAATAAAAATTTTTCATCATTTTTTAACGAAAATTTATAAAAGTGCATACAAATGTTTCAGTATATCTGAAGAGCATAGAGAATTATATATAAGATATTTTGAAAAGTATATATAAATTTTGTAAATTGTAAACCAGGTAGTTACACAGTTTTCGCAAAAATGACGATCATCTAGATAAAACAGTTCACCAATAAATTTCGACAATTGAAACAATAACCAGGCATAGTTCTTTATGAAATATAATCCAAAATGTGTAAAATTATATACGAATACTTCTCAATAACTCAATGATATAAAAAAAGTGCACATTAGCGACAGTTTGTAAAATACATATAAGATAATACATGAGTTTCTGATATCGATAGAATAGATGCTAAGCATTATCGTCAAAAGGTAAAGTACAGAGTGAGACTTTTGGAGGAATTGTGAAGACGTTTTCGAAGGGAGTATATGGATAATTTAATATAGAATCGGAGCCGGGACCTGGTGTTATTAGACGATGATTACAGGAAACGTTTGAATTGGACGCTCGCTATAGTGCTGGAACTACTACCGGGAAAAGACAGCAAATTTAGGACTGTAAAGTTGAGAACTGAAAATGGGGTTTTCCTGTGCCCAATTTAGTGAATATACCTTTAGAACTCCCAAATAATGATTTTATTTTTCAGGTTCAGAGACTTGTAGGTACTCAAGATAATAATGTCGAGAAAGCTACTCATGCCACCGTGGATCCTCACTCAATTTCTGATGTTCCTCAGCACCGAGTACCTTGCGCGTTTGGAGTTTCCGTGGATCCTTACTCAGTTTCTGACTCTCCAATTGGTCTATAACATCCGACTGCACCTCCTCATGATATTATAATTACTAGAAGTGGTCGCCTCGTAAAGAAACCCTAGAGGTTTTGAGAATTCCTTTGTCAGCTTAAAACGGGATAGGATGTTGGAACTGAAATGAGTTGAATAATTGTTGCCAATTGCGCCGTTGTCTAGTGACTTGTTATTGCTTCCATATATATATGTTTAGTGTTTTACAATAAAACTGTACTGTGCTGTTCTGTTTTCTTAGCAAGTATTGCGTATTTTAATTGAATCGACAGACATTAAAGCATCGGATAGATGCAAGAGTCCCATTAAAGATGAGAAGATTTATTTAGATATATTTTATTTGCTTTAAAGATTTTCACTTCAAAACATACTGAGATAGAAAATATTCCACGAACCTTTTATATAGAAAGAAAAAGAATATTTCCATAAACATATTTTAGAACAACTTCAGTTGGGATGCGAGGTTGCGAGCGAAGAAATCCATCGGGATTTCCAAGATGTCTTTTTTGTCTTCCATTCTCACCACAATAATAATAATCACCTTCCTTCAAATTAAAGCGTGTTTCTCTACATTTCAGTGCTCAAATTTTTGCCTTCCTTTGATTCATCAAGAAGTGATTGTGTTCATAAAAAGAATCTCTCCATCAGAAGTGCCCGACAAAACAACTGAAAGAAAATAAGTGAATCCATCAATAATATTATTATTCCTTGCAGAAATAAAAGATTTGAAGTGTGTATTTTTGTTCTATTTTGAATTGCATATTTATATTTTAGTATTATAGCTTACGAACGATAATAATGGAGATGACCCTCAAAACTAATCTGAAGTGTAAATCTTAGAGATAAGTGTCACAGAAAAATATGTGTTTATTTGTTTATTAAAATTAAATTTCGGCAATTGAAACACTAACCAGTGACAATTCTTCATAAAATATAAACCAAAATGTATATAATTGTATACGAATACTTCTGTATACTTCAAGGATATAAAAAAGTGCACAATAAAGACAGGTATTACATAACAATGTCTTTATTCATTAAAAAAAATTTACAAAATGTATAAGATAAGCATAGAATAGTTTCTGTAAAGATGAAAAATAAAAAAAAAAGTTTACGTTACAAGAGACCGTTTGCAAAATGTATATCATATAACGTGCATCAAATAAGATAGAGAGTTTTGAGGAAAAAAAATGACTGTCATTTTCATGAGTTATTTTATCAAAATATTATAAAAACACGGCAGGTTTTAAATATTACAAGCAGCACATTTCAAGTATAAAAATAGCAGGTAGTAAAAGAATTGCAGTGAATTTTCAAGTTATACACAGTTCGCCAATACATTTCGTCAATACAAACAATAACCAGTAACAATTCATTATAGAATATAAACCAAAAAATATAACATTTTATATGAATACTTTTGTATACTAGAGGGAAATAAGAAAAGTGCACATTAAAGACAGCTTGTAAAATACATATAAGATAACATAAATAGTTTTCTGAAAAACGACTGTCATACTAAAGCACAAATTTAGCAATGGAATGCAGAATATGACAGGCTTTAAATATAACATGCGCGACATTTTAAAGTATAAAATTGCAGGAATTACATAGAAATGTCAATTTCATTAAAAATAATTACAAAATGTATAAGATTTCATAGGAAGACGTCTGTAAAGATGAAAAATATAAAAAATGTACAGCAGACACTGTTTGTAAAATGTATCTGATATAAAGAATATCAAATAAAATAAACAGTTTTGAGAAAGAAAAAAAAAAAGATTATCATTTTCATGAGCTGCTTCAATAATGAAGGAAGGTTTCAAATATTACAAATCGCACATTTTTAAGTTTAAACATAACAGGTAGTGCAAACAAATGCAGTGAATTTTCATGTTATAAACAGTTCACCAATAAATATCAGAAATTAAAACGCTAACCAGCAACAATTTTTCATAGAAAACTCAATATTCTTTTTATGTTGATAATTGTTTACATGGAGTTTGTAGTATCTCAAAGGCTGAGAATTTTATTGAAATAGCAAAAATCATTATGTCTAGAGGTTGTTGACCCGAACGCTACAAACGTGAAGTAAATACGAACAGAACAGCAGGATTAAACATAGCAGGTAGTACAAAAAAATGCAATGAATTTTCATGTTATAAACAGTTCAGCAATAAATATCGACAATTGAAACACTAACCAGGAACAATTTTTCATAAAATATAAACCAAAAAGTATAAAATTGTGTAAGAATATTTCTGTATACCTCAAGGATATAAAAAAGTGCACATTAAAGACAGATGTAAAATACAAACCAGATCACAATGATAGTTTTCTAAAAAAAATAACGGTTATATTTAAACACAAGTTTAGCAATGAGTTACAGAACTTGACAGGCTTTACGTATTACATGCACGACATTTTTAAGTATAAAAATTGCAGGTAGTCATTTTTCATTAAAAAAATTTACAAAATGTGTAAGAGAACATAGAAAAACTTCTGTAAAGATGAAAAATATAAAAAGTGTATATAAAGAGACCATTTGTAAAGTGTATATGACATGACGTATATCAAATAAGATAGATTGTTTTGAGGGAAAAAAATGACTATCATTTTCATGAGTTCTTTTAACAATGAATTATAAAACAAGGCAGGTGTCAAATATTACAATCCGCACATTTTTAAAAATTCTTTATAGAATATAAACCAAAAAGTATAAAATTGTATGTGAATACTTTTGTATACTTCAAGGATATAAAAAAAGTGCACATAAAAGACAGTTCGTAAAATACATATAAGATAACATAGATAGTTTTTTGAAAAACGACTGTCATACTTAAGCACAAATTTTGCAATGAAATGTAAAACATGACAGGCTTTCAATATCATATGCGCGACATTTTTAAGTATAATAATTGCAGGTATTACATACAAATGTCTTTATTAAAAAAATTATAATATGTAGAAGACTGCATAGGAAGACGTCTGTAAAGCTGAAAAATGTACAGCAGAGACAGTTTGTAAAATGTATATAATATAACGAATATCAAATACCATGGACAGTTTTGAGGGAAAAAAAATAACTATCATTCTCATGAGCTATTTTAACAAAGAATTGTAAAACAAGGCAGGTTTCAAATATTACAATCCGCACATTTTTAAGTTTACACCTGCTGTTCTGTTCGGTCTATATGACCCAAAATATATTTTATACCTTCGTAAGAATGTATAGTACAGGGATATTTTCATGAAAAGTGTTGTCATCTTTGGTAAATAATAAAAATATGTACGCCTAGAGGGATTTAGATTTATTCGTATTTAGAAGATATATTTTCCATTTTATACCTAATGTGTCGTTTGGGTCAATATGAACCAATGCAAACAAATTATTTATGTTTGTTCATCTATGTTCATTTTTATTTGGGATAATTCAAAAGAAAAGAATAAAAATACTTTCTGTAATTTATCCGTTTTTGAAACCTGTTTCATTGACGTATGTGTTCACTTGACAAGAGAACGCGTGCGAGGTCCAAAAGTTGACACGATTGGCGAAACTCTTTGTTTTTATTGCAACGTTTCTTTTTCCCCGCTGCATTTCACTTTCTGATATATTGTAAAAGAGATGTGACTGAGAATGGACAAAAAAAAAAAAAAAAAAAGTATTCGAAGAAACTGTCAGATATATATTTCGTGCGACAATGTGCACCATATCGATAGTTATTCGTTTTGATAATAACTGCACTCGTCAAGCAAGAAAGAAGGAATTTGGATAAATTAGCTGCAGTGCGAAATATCTGGGAAACGTGGATAGAAATTCTACCAAAATTATATAATCCGAATGAAAATATTTCTCTAGATGAACAATTAGTAGGATTTCGTCGTCGATATCCTTTCAAACAGTATGTACCCAGTAAGCCATCTAAATATAGGATTGAAATATGGACTTTATGTGACAGTAAAACTTCGCATGTACTGAAAACACAAATTTACACTGGAAAAGAATAAGGGTCAAAGCAAAAGAAAAATCAGGTAAAGAGTAGTATGTGATCTTATTTATGGGCTACAGCTGAAACTACCCAAAAGCATCGCTAAGTTAGAAGAAAGATTCGGACGGGAAGACTTACTGGTTCAAATATACGTGAGAGACTTGCTGACCATGGTGATGAAGAATGCGGCCTCCGGACCTTCCAAGACTGACCTTCCAGCATTATATGACGAACTGGAAGGGAAAATAAGCGCCCTAGAAAGCCTAGGACGTACCCAGGAAAAATATAGCGAATTCCTGTGTCTATTTGTGGAGTCCTGTTTGCCTGAAGAAATTTTACCTGAAGAAATTTTATTGGCCTGGGAAAGGAGCCAGAACGAACGTAGCCTGTCAGAGACTAAAGATCCACGAACTTTAGAGGTCTTAATGAACTTCATACGTCAGGAAGTCAAAGGTGAACAAATGATCAACCTTGCTAGAGCTGGATTCGGACCCCAGCCAGGCTGTCGTAGAAGGGATAATTACAGAATCCATAATGAACAGTTACAACCGATTGAATCAACAACCGCTTCAGCGTTGGTAAGTCTTCAAAAGCAAGATAAAAAGGTTCAAAACTGTATTTTTTTGTGATAAATCGCACCTTAGTGAGAAATGTTTTTCAGCTAAGAAAATGTTTTTAGATGATAAAAAATTAATATTAAAGAAAAAAGGTGCATGTTTTTCTTGTTTAAAAAAATCTGGGCATATAAGTAAATTTTGTAATATTAAAAATCAGTGGAATTGTTCACATTGTATTAGTCATCATTTTGATTTAATGTGCGATAGAAATAATGAATCTAAATGAGTTGTTCCAAAATCTGAGAATTTCCTCTCTAACATCAGCAAAAGCGAAACTATCTTTTTGCAAAAGCTTTGTATTTTCATTAGACATCAAGGTCAGCAGAAATGAATTCGCGCTGTTTTCGATTCTGGTTCGCAATCTAGCTACATAAATGAAAACATCGTAAATCAACTCAATGTTTCTCCACTTACAACTGAAACTGTTATTCATGCGTTATTCGGCGGGAAAGAAACTAAACCGATGAATTATGATGTATTCCCAATCGAGGTCAGTAATTTAGACAAAACATTTTCTTGTAGTTTTGAAGTTCTTTCTGAATGGAGAATTTGCGGCTTTATTCCTAGGATTGAGGATAAAGATATTTTGAATGAATTGAAAAGAAAGAAAATAGATTTCTCAGATTCTTTCCGAAATGAAACAGAAATTAATCTTTTGATCGGCGCAGATGTGTTAGGAAAATTATTGACAGGAAATGCAATTGAATTAGAATCTGGTTTAACTGCAGTTGAAACGAAACTCGGTTGGACTGTTTTTGGAAAGGATTCTTATAAAAAAGATAAATATTTTAACGACATTATCAATGCATTCCATGTTCTTTCCAGTAAATAAACTTTGGCAACTTGAAGTTTTGGGTATTTCTAGCCCCACCGAATCTGAAGGGGGAAAAAACGATATTGATTTAAATGATTTTAATGACAAAATGAAAATTCTTCCTGATGGAAGACATGAAGTTGAACTTCCTTGGAAACATGATTCTAAGAATTTATCTAGTAATAAAGAATTAGTCTGGAAAAGACATGAAAAAATGATGAGCAAATTTGAAAATGGGGAATTCTTTTCGGATAACAAGAAAGTGTTGAATATTATTGAACGTGTGCCGGATTTCGAATTGAATAAAGAATGCCATTATTTATCACACCGGCCAGTGATTAAATTGGAAAGCCAAACTACAAAAATTCGCACGGTTTTTGACGCTTCTGCTTTTGAGCAAGGGAAACCTTCTTTGAACGAATGTTTGTTTAAGGGAAATAATCTAATAGAATTAATACCAGATATTCTCGATCGATTTAGAATGTATCCAATTGGTATTAGTGCAGATATTGAGAAGGCATTCTTAATGTTATCTGTTGCACCTAAAGATAGAAATTTTCTTAGATTCTTTTATCCTTGTAATGAAGAATTGATTTATATACATTGTAGAATTGTATTTGGTGTTTCTTCGAGCCCATTTTTATTGAATGCTACAATTATGCATCTTCTTAAAAATTGTACTGAATTTTATAATGTTGTGCAGAAACTCAAATATTCTTTTTATGTTGATAATTGTTTACATGGAGTTTGTAGTATCTCAAAGGCTGAGAATTTTATTGAAGTAGCAAAAATCATTATGTCTAGAGGTTGTTGACCCGAACGCTACAAACGTGAAGTAAATACGAACAGAACAGCAGGATTAAACATAGCAGGTAGTACAAAAAAATGCAATGAATTTTCATGTTATAAACAGTTCAGCAATAAATATCGACAATTGAAACACTAACCAGGAACAATTTTTCATAAAATATAAACCAAAAAGTATAAAATTGTGTAAGAATATTTCTGTATACCTCAAGGATATAAAAAAGTGCACATTAAAGACAGATGTAAAATACAAACCAGATCACAATGATAGTTTTCTAAAAAAAATAACGGTTATATTTAAACACAAGTTTAGCAATGAGTTACAGAACTTGACAGGCTTTACGTATTACATGCACGACATTTTTAAGTATAAAAATTGCAGGTAGTCATTTTTCATTAAAAAAATTTACAAAATGTGTAAGAGAACATAGAAAAACTTCTGTAAAGATGAAAAATATAAAAAGTGTATATAAAGAGACCATTTGTTAAGTGTATATGACATGACGTATATCAAATAAGATAGATTGTTTTGAGGGAAAAAAATGACTATCATTTTCATGAGTTATTTTAACAATGTATTATAAAACAAGGCAGGTGTCAAATATTACAATCCGCACATTTTTAAAAATTCTTTATAGAATATAAACCAAAAAGTATAAAATTGTATGTGAATACTTTTGTATACTTCAAGGATATAAAAAAAGTGCACATAAAAGACAGTTCGTAAAATACATATAAGATAACATATATAGTTTTTTGAAAAACGACTGTCATACTTAAGCACAAATTTTGCAATGAAATGTAAAACATGACAGGCTTTCAATATCATATGCGCGACATTTTTAAGTATAATAATTGCAGGTATTACATACAAATGTCTTTATTAAAAAAATTATAATATGTAGAAGACTGCATAGGAAGACGTCTGTAAAGCTGAAAAATGTACAGCAGAGACAGTTTGTAAAATGTATATAATATAACGAATATCAAATACCATGGACAGTTTTGAGGGAAAAAAAATAACTATCATTCTCATGAGCTATTTTAACAAAGAATTGTAAAACAAGGCAGGTTTCAAATATTACAATCCGCACATTTTTAAGTTTACACCTGCTGTTCTGTTCGGTCTATATGACCCAAAATATATTTTATACCTTCGTAAGAATGTATAGTACAGGGATATTTTCATGAAAAGTGTTGTCATCTTTGGTAAATAATAAAAATATGTACGCCTAGAGGGATTTAGATTTATTCGTATTTAGAAGATATATTTTCCATTTTATACCTAATGTGTCGTTTGGGTCAATATGAACCAATGCAAACAAATTATTTATGTTTGTTCATCTATGTTCATTTTTATTTGGGATAATTCAAAAGAAAAGAATAAAAATACTTTCTGTAATTTATCCGTTTTTGAAACCTGTTTCATTGACGTATGTGTTCACTTGACAAGAGAACGCGTGCGAGGTCCAAAAGTTGACACGATTGGCGAAACTCTTTGTTTTTATTGCAACGTTTCTTTTTCCCCGCTGCATTTCACTTTCTGATATATTGTAAAAGAGATGTGACTGAGAATGGACAAAAAAAAAAAAAAAAAGTATTCGAAGAAACTGTCAGATATATATTTCGTGCGACAATGTGCACCATATCGATAGTTATTCGTTTTGATAATAACTGCACTCGTCAAGCAAGAAAGAAGGAATTTGGATAAATTAGCTGCAGTGCGAAATATCTGGGAAACGTGGATAGAAATTCTACCAAAATTATATAATCCGAATGAAAATATTTCTCTAGATGAACAATTAGTAGGATTTCGTCGTCGATATCCTTTCAAACAGTATGTACCCAGTAAGCCATCTAAATATAGGATTGAAATATGGACTTTATGTGACAGTAAAACTTCGCATGTACTGAAAACACAAATTTACACTGGAAAAGAATAAGGGTCAAAGCAAAAGAAAAATCAGGTAAAGAGTAGTATGTGATCTTATTTATGGGCTACAGCTGAAACTACCCAAAAGCATCGCTAAGTTAGAAGAAAGATTCGGACGGGAAGACTTACTGGTTCAAATATACGTGAGAGACTTGCTGACCATGGTGATGAAGAATGCGGCCTCCGGACCTTCCAAGACTGACCTTCCAGCATTATATGACGAACTGGAAGGGAAAATAAGCGCCCTAGAAAGCCTAGGACGTACCCAGGAAAAATATAGCGAATTCCTGTGTCTATTTGTGGAGTCCTGTTTGCCTGAAGAAATTTTACCTGAAGAAATTTTATTGGCCTGGGAAAGGAGCCAGAACGAACGTAGCCTGTCAGAGACTAAAGATCCACGAACTTTAGAGGTCTTAATGAACTTCATACGTCAGGAAGTCAAAGGTGAACAAATGATCAACCTTGCTAGAGCTGGATTCGGACCCCAGCCAGGCTGTCGTAGAAGGGATAATTACAGAATCCATAATGAACAGTTACAACCGATTGAATCAACAACCGCTTCAGCGTTGGTAAGTCTTCAAAAGCAAGATAAAAAGGTTCAAAACTGTATTTTTTTGTGATAAATCGCACCTTAGTGAGAAATGTTTTTCAGCTAAGAAAATGTTTTTAGATGATAAAAAATTAATATTAAAGAAAAAAGGTGCATGTTTTTCTTGTTTAAAAAAATCTGGGCATATAAGTAAATTTTGTAATATTAAAAATCAGTGGAATTGTTCACATTGTATTAGTCATCATTTTGATTTAATGTGCGATAGAAATAATGAATCTAAATGAGTTGTTCCAAAATCTGAGAATTTCCTCTCTAACATCAGCAAAAGCGAAACTATCTTTTTGCAAAAGCTTTGTATTTTCATTAGACATCAAGGTCAGCAGAAATGAATTCGCGCTGTTTTCGATTCTGGTTCGCAATCTAGCTACATAAATGAAAACATCGTAAATCAACTCAATGTTTCTCCACTTACAACTGAAACTGTTATTCATGCGTTATTCGGCGGGAAAGAAACTAAACCGATGAATTATGATGTATTCCCAATCGAGGTCAGTAATTTAGACAAAACATTTTCTTGTAGTTTTGAAGTTCTTTCTGAATGGAGAATTTGCGGCTTTATTCCTAGGATTGAGGATAAAGATATTTTGAATGAATTGAAAAGAAAGAAAATAGATTTCTCAGATTCTTTCCGAAATGAAACAGAAATTAATCTTTTGATCGGCGCAGATGTGTTAGGAAAATTATTGACAGGAAATGCAATTGAATTAGAATCTGGTTTAACTGCAGTTGAAACGAAACTCGGTTGGACTGTTTTTGGAAAGGATTCTTATAAAAAAGATAAATATTTTAACGACATTATCAATGCATTCCATGACCTTTCCAGTAAATAAACTTTGGCAACTTGAAGTTTTGGGTATTTCTAGCCCCACCGAATCTGAAGGGGGAAAAAACGATATTGATTTAAATGATTTTAATGACAAAATGAAAATTCTTCCTGATGGAAGACATGAAGTTGAACTTCCTTGGAAACATGATTCTAAGAATTTATCTAGTAATAAAGAATTAGTCTGGAAAAGACATGAAAAAATGATGAGCAAATTTGAAAATGGGGAATTCTTTTCGGATAACAAGAAAGTGTTGAATATTATTGAACGTGTGCCGGATTTCGAATTGAATAAAGAATGCCATTATTTATCACACCGGCCAGTGATTAAATTGGAAAGCCAAACTACAAAAATTCGCACGGTTTTTGACGCTTCTGCTTTTGAGCAAGGGAAACCTTCTTTGAACGAATGTTTGTTTAAGGGAAATAATCTAATAGAATTAATACCAGATATTCTCGATCGATTTAGAATGTATCCAATTGGTATTAGTGCAGATATTGAGAAGGCATTCTTAATGTTATCTGTTGCACCTAAAGATAGAAATTTTCTTAGATTCTTTTATCCTTGTAATGAAGAATTGATTTATATACATTGTAGAATTGTATTTGGTGTTTCTTCGAGCCCATTTTTATTGAATGCTACAATTATGCATCTTCTTAAAAATTGTACTGAATTTTATAATGTTGTGCAGAAACTCAAATATTCTTTTTATGTTGATAATTGTTTACATGGAGTTTGTAGTATCTCAAAGGCTGAGAATTTTATTGAAGTAGCAAAAATCATTATGTCTAGAGGTTGTTGACCCGAACGCTACAAACGTGAAGTAAATACGAACAGAACAGCAGGATTAAACATAGCAGGTAGTACAAAAAAATGCAATGAATTTTCATGTTATAAACAGTTCAGCAATAAATATCGACAATTGAAACACTAACCAGGAACAATTTTTCATAAAATATAAACCAAAAAGTATAAAATTGTGTAAGAATATTTCTGTATACCTCAAGGATATAAAAAAGTGCACATTAAAGACAGATGTAAAATACAAACCAGATCACAATGATAGTTTTCTAAAAAAAATAACGGTTATATTTAAACACAAGTTTAGCAATGAGTTACAGAACTTGACAGGCTTTACGTATTACATGCACGACATTTTTAAGTATAAAAATTGCAGGTAGTCATTTTTCATTAAAAAAATTTACAAAATGTGTAAGAGAACATAGAAAAACTTCTGTAAAGATGAAAAATATAAAAAGTGTATATAAAGAGACCATTTGTTAAGTGTATATGACATGACGTATATCAAATAAGATAGATTGTTTTGAGGGAAAAAAATGACTATCATTTTCATGAGTTATTTTAACAATGTATTATAAAACAAGGCAGGTGTCAAATATTACAATCCGCACATTTTTAAAAATTCTTTATAGAATATAAACCAAAAAGTATAAAATTGTATGTGAATACTTTTGTATACTTCAAGGATATAAAAAAAGTGCACATAAAAGACAGTTCGTAAAATACATATAAGATAACATATATAGTTTTTTGAAAAACGACTGTCATACTTAAGCACAAATTTTGCAATGAAATGTAAAACATGACAGGCTTTCAATATCATATGCGCGACATTTTTAAGTATAATAATTGCAGGTATTACATACAAATGTCTTTATTAAAAAAATTATAATATGTAGAAGACTGCATAGGAAGACGTCTGTAAAGCTGAAAAATGTACAGCAGAGACAGTTTGTAAAATGTATATAATATAACGAATATCAAATACCATGGACAGTTTTGAGGGAAAAAAAATAACTATCATTCTCATGAGCTATTTTAACAAAGAATTGTAAAACAAGGCAGGTTTCAAATATTACAATCCGCACATTTTTAAGTTTACACCTGCTGTTCTGTTCGGTCTATATGACCCAAAATATATTTTATACCTTCGTAAGAATGTATAGTACAGGGATATTTTCATGAAAAGTGTTGTCATCTTTGGTAAATAATAAAAATATGTACGCCTAGAGGGATTTAGATTTATTCGTATTTAGAAGATATATTTTCCATTTTATACCTAATGTGTCGTTTGGGTCAATATGAACCAATGCAAACAAATTATTTATGTTTGTTCATCTATGTTCATTTTTATTTGGGATAATTCAAAAGAAAAGAATAAAAATACTTTCTGTAATTTATCCGTTTTTGAAACCTGTTTCATTGACGTATGTGTTCACTTGACAAGAGAACGCGTGCGAGGTCCAAAAGTTGACACGATTGGCGAAACTCTTTGTTTTTATTGCAACGTTTCTTTTTCCCCGCTGCATTTCACTTTCTGATATATTGTAAAAGAGATGTGACTGAGAATGGACAAAAAAAAAAAAAGTATTCGAAGAAACTGGCAGATATATATTTCGTGCGACAATGTGCACCATATCGATAGTTATTCGTTTTGATAATAACTGCACTCGTCAAGCAAGAAAGAAGGAATTTGGATAAATTAGCTGCAGTGCGAAATATCTGGGAAACGTGGATAGAAATTCTACCAAAATTATATAATCCGAATGAAAATATTACTCTAGATGAACAATTAGTAGGATTTCGTCGTCGATATCCTTTCAAACAGTATGTACCCAGTAAGCCATCTAAATATAGGATTGAAATATGGACTTTATGTGACAGTAAAACTTCGCATGTACTGCAAACACAAATTTACACTGGAAAAGAATAAGGGTCAAAGCAAAAGAAAAATCAGGTAAAGAGTAGTATGTGATCTTATTTATGGGCTACAGCTGAAACTACCCAAAAGCATCGCTAAGTTAGAAGAAAGATTCGGACGGGAAGACTTACTGGTTCAAATATACGTGAGAGACTTGCTGACCATGGTGATGAAGAATGCGGCCTCCGGACCTTCCAGCATTATATGACGAACTAGAAGGGAAAATAAGCGCCCTAGAAAGCCTAGGACGTACCCAGGAAAAATATAGCGAATTCCTGTGTCTATTTGTGGAGTCCTGTTTGCCTGAAGAAATTTTACCTGAAGAAATTTTATTGGCCTGGGAAAGGAGCCAGAACGAACGTAGCCTGTCAGAGACTAAAGATCCACGAACTTTAGAGGTCTTAATGAACTTCATACGTCAGGAAGTCAAAGGTGAACAAATGATCAACCTTGCTAGAGCTGGATTCGGACCCCAGCCAGGCTGTCGTAGAAGGGATAATTACAGAATCCATAATGAACAGTTACAACCGATTGAATCAACAACCGCTTCAGCGTTGGTAAGTCTTCAAACGCAAGATAAAAAGGTTCAAAACTGTATTTTTTTGTGATAAATCGCACCTTAGTGAGAAATGTTTTTCAGCTAAGAAAATGTTTTTAGATGATAAGAAATTAATATTAAAGAAAAAAGGTGCATGTTTTTCTTGTTTAAAAAAATCTGGGCATATAAGTAAATTTTGTAATATTAAAAATCAGTGGAATTGTTCACATTGTATTAGTCATCATTTTGATTTAATGTGCGATAGAAATAATGAATCTAAATGAGTTGTTCCAAAATCTGAGAATTCCCTCTCTAACATCAGCAAAAGCGAAACTATCTTTTTGCAAAAGCTTTGTATTTTCATTAGACATCAAGGTCAGCAGAAATGAATTCGCGCTGTTTTCGATTCTGGTTCGCAATCTAGCTACATAAATGAAAACATCGTAAATCAACTCAATGTTTCTCCACTTACAACTGAAACTGTTATTCATGCGTTATTCGGCGGGAAAGAAACTAAACCGATGAATTATGATGTATTCCCAATCGAGGTCAGTAATTTAGACAAAACATTTTCTTGTAGTTTTGAAGTTCTTTCTGAATGAAGAATTTGCGGCTTTATTCCTAGGATTGAGGATAAAGATATTTTGAATGAATTGAAAAGAAAGAAAATAGATTTCTCAGATTCTTTCCGAAATGAAACAGAAATTAATCTTTTGATCGGCGCAGATGTGTTAGGAAAATTATTGACAGGAAATGCAATTGAATTAGAATCTGGTTTAACTGCAGTTGAAACGAAACTCGGTTGGACTGTTTTTGGAAAGGATTCTTATAAAAAAGATAAATATTTTAACGACATTATCAATGCATTCCATGACCTTTCCAGTAAATAAACTTTGGCAACTTGAAGTTTTGGGTATTTCTAGCCCCACCGAATCTGAAGGGGGAAAAAACGATATTGATTTAAATGATTTTAATGACAAAATGAAAATTCTTCCTGATGGAAGACATGAAGTTGAACTTCCTTGGAAACATGATTCTAAGAATTTATCTAGTAATAAAGAATTAGTCTGGAAAAGACATGAAAAAATGATGAGCAAATTTGAAAATGGGGAATTCTTTTCGGATAACAAGAAAGTGTTGAATATTATTGAACGTGTGCCGGATTTCGAATTGAATAAAGAATGCCATTATTTATCACACCGGCCAGTGATTAAATTGGAAAGCCAAACTACAAAAATTCGCACGGTTTTTGACGCTTCTGCTTTTGAGCAAGGGAAACCTTCTTTGAACGAATGTTTGTTTAAGGGAAATAATCTAATAGAATTAATACCAGATATTCTCGATCGATTTAGAATGTATCCAATTGGTATTAGTGCAGATATTGAGAAGGCATTCTTAATGTTATCTGTTGCACCTAAAGATAGAAATTTTCTTAGATTCTTTTATCCTTGTAATGAAGAATTGATTTATATACATTGTAGAATTGTATTTGGTGTTTCTTCGAGCCCATTTTTATTGAATGCTACAATTATGCATCTTCTTAAAAATTGTACTGAATTTTATAATGTTGTGCAGAAACTCAAATATTCTTTTTATGTTGATAATTGTTTACATGGAGTTTGTAGTATCTCAAAGGCTGAGAATTTTATTGAAGTAGCAAAAATCATTATGTCTAGAGGTTGTTGACCCGAACGCTACAAACGTGAAGTAAATACGAACAGAACAGCAGGATTAAACATAGCAGGTAGTACAAAAAAATGCAATGAATTTTCATGTTATAAATAGTTCAGCAATAAATATCGACAATTGAAACACTAACCAGGAACAATTTTTCATAAAATATAAACCAAAAAGTATAAAATTGTGTAAGAATATTTCTGTATACCTCAAGGATATAAAAAAGTGCACATTAAAGACAGATGTAAAATACAAACCAGATCACAATGATAGTTTTCTAAAAAAAAATAACGGTTATATTTAAACACAAGTTTAGCAATGAGTTACAGAACTTGACAGGCTTTACGTATTACATGCACGACATTTTTAAGTATAAAAATTGCAGGTAGTCATTTTTCATTAAAAAAATTTACAAAATGTGTAAAAGAACATAGAAAAACTTCTGTAAAGATGAAAAATATAAAAAGTGTATATAAAGAGACCATTTGTAAAGTGTATATGACATGACGTATATCAAATAAGATAGATTGTTTTGAGGGAAAAAAATGACTATCATTTTCATGAGTTATTTTAACAATGTATTATAAAACAAGGCAGGTGTCAAATATTACAATCCGCACATTTTTAAAAATTCTTTATAGAATATAAACCAAAAAGTATAAAATTGTATGTGAATACTTTTGTATACTTCAACGATATAAAAAAAGTGCACATAAAAGACAGTTCGTAAAATACATATAAGATAACATATATAGTTTTTTGAAAAACGACTGTCATACTTAAGCACAAATTTTGCAATGAAATGTAAAACATGACAGGCTTTCAATATCATATGCGCGACATTTTTAAGTATAATAATTGCAGGTATTACATACAAATGTCTTTATTAAAAAAATTATAATATGTAGAAGACTGCATAGGAAGACGTCTGTAAAGCTGAAAAATGTACAGCAGAGACAGTTTGTAAAATGTATATAATATAACGAATATCAAATACCATGGACAGTTTTGAGGGAAAAAAAATAACTATCATTCTCATGAGCTATTTTAACAATGAATTGTAAAACAAGGCAGGTTTCAAATATTACAATCCGCACATTTTTAAGTTTACACCTGCTGTTCTGTTCGGTCTATATGACCCAAAATATATTTTATACCTTCGTAAGAATGTATAGTACAGGGATATTTTCATGAAAAGTGTTGTCATCTTTGGTAAATAATAAAAATATGTACGCCTAGAGGGATTTAGATTTATTCGTATTTAGAAGATATATTTTCCATTTTATACCTAATGTGTCGTTTGGGTCAATATGAACCAATGCAAACAAATTATTTATGTTTGTTCATCTATGTTCATTTTTATTTGGGATAATTCAAAAGAAAAGAATAAAAATACTTTCTGTAATTTATCCGTTTTTGAAACCTGTTTCATTGACGTATGTGTTCACTTGACAAGAGAACGCGTGCGAGGTCCAAAAGTTGACACGATTGGCGAAACTCTTTGTTTTTATTGCAACGTTTCTTTTTCCCCGCTGCATTTCACTTTCTGATATATTGTAAAAGAGATGTGACTGAGAATGGACAAAAAAAAAAAAAAAAAAAAAGTATTCGAAGAAACTGGCAGATATATATTTCGTGCGACAATGTGCACCATATCAATAGTTATTCGTTTTGATAATAACTGCACTCGTCAAGCAAGAAAGAAGGAATTTGGATAAATTAGCTGCAGTGCGAAATATCTGGGAAACGTGGATAGAAATTCTACCAAAATTATATAATCCGAATGAAAATATTACTCTAGATGAACAATTAGTAGGATTTCGTCGTCGATATCCTTTCAAACAGTATGTACCCAGTAAGCCATCTAAATATAGGATTGAAATATGGACTTTATGTGACAGTAAAACTTCGCATGTACTGCAAACACAAATTTACACTGGAAAAGAATAAGGGTCAAAGCAAAAGAAAAATCAGGTAAAGAGTAGTATGTGATCTTATTTATGGGCTACAGCTGAAACTACCCAAAAGCATCGCTAAGTTAGAAGAAAGATTCGGACGGGAAGACTTACTGGTTCAAATATACGTGAGAGACTTGCTGACCATGGTGATGAAGAATGCGGCCTCCGGACCTTCCAGCATTATATGACGAACTAGAAGGGAAAATAAGCGCCCTAGAAAGCCTAGGACGTACCCAGGAAAAATATAGCGAATTCCTGTGTCTATTTGTGGAGTCCTGTTTGCCTGAAGAAATTTTACCTGAAGAAATTTTATTGGCCTGGGAAAGGAGCCAGAACGAACGTAGCCTGTCAGAGACTAAAGATCCACGAACTTTAGAGGTCTTAATGAACTTCATACGTCAGGAAGTCAAAGGTGAACAAATGATCAACCTTGCTAGAGCTGGATTCGGACCCCAGCCAGGCTGTCGTAGAAGGGATAATTACAGAATCCATAATGAACAGTTACAACCGATTGAATCAACAACCGCTTCAGCGTTGGTAAGTCTTCAAAAGCAAGATAAAAAGGTTCAAAACTGTATTTTTTTGTGATAAATCGCACCTTAGTGAGAAATGTTTTTCAGCTAAGAAAATGTTTTTAGATGATAAAAAATTAATATTAAAGAAAAAAGGTGCATGTTTTTCTTGTTTAAAAAAATCTGGGCATATAAGTAAATTTTGTAATATTAAAAATCAGTGGAATTGTTCACATTGTATTAGTCATCATTTTGATTTAATGTGCGATAGAAATAATGAATCTAAATGAGTTGTTCCAAAATCTGAGAATTTCCTCTCTAACATCAGCAAAAGCGAAACTATCTTTTTGCAAAAGCTTTGTATTTTCATTAGACATCAAGGTCAGCAGAAATGAATTCGCGCTGTTTTCGATTCTGGTTCGCAATCTAGCTACATAAATGAAAACATCGTAAATCAACTCAATGTTTCTCCACTTACAACTGAAACTGTTATTCATGCGTTATTCGGCGGGAAAGAAACTAAACCGATGAATTATGATGTATTCCCAATCGAGGTCAGTAATTTAGACAAAACATTTTCTTGTAGTTTTGAAGTTCTTTCTGAATGGAGAATTTGCGGCTTTATTCCTAGGATTGAGGATAAAGATATTTTGAATGAATTGAAAAGAAAGAAAATAGATTTCTCAGATTCTTTCCGAAATGAAACAGAAATTAATCTTTTGATCGGCGCAGATGTGTTAGGAAAATTATTGACAGGAAATGCAATTGAATTAGAATCTGGTTTAACTGCAGTTGAAACGAAACTCGGTTGGACTGTTTTTGGAAAGGATTCTTATAAAAAAGATAAATATTTTAACGACATTATCAATGCATTCCATGACCTTTCCAGTAAATAAACTTTGGCAACTTGAAGTTTTGGGTATTTCTAGCCCCACCGAATCTGAAGGGGGAAAAAACGATATTGATTATATGATTTTAATGACAAAATGAAAATTCTTCCTGATGGAAGACATGAAGTTGAACTTCCTTGGAAACATGATTCTAAGAATTTATCTAGTAATAAAGAATTAGTCTGGAAAAGACATGAAAAAATGATGAGCAAATTTGAAAATGGGGAATTCTTTTCGGATAACAAGAAAGTGTTGAATATTATTGAACGTGTGCCGGATTTCGAATTGAATAAAGAATGCCATTATTTATCACACCGGCCAGTGATTAAATTGGAAAGCCAAACTACAAAAATTCGCACGGTTTTTGACGCTTCTGCTTTTGAGCAAGGGAAACCTTCTTTGAACGAATGTTTGTTTAAGGGAAATAATCTAATAGAATTAATACCAGATATTCTCGATCGATTTAGAATGTATCCAATTGGTATTAGTGCAGATATTGAGAAGGCATTCTTAATGTTATCTGTTGCACCTAAAGATAGAAATTTTCTTAGATTCTTTTATCCTTGTAATGAAGAATTGATTTATATACATTGTAGAATTGTATTTGGTGTTTCTTCGAGCCCATTTTTATTGAATGCTACAATTATGCATCTTCTTAAAAATTGTACTGAATTTTATAATGTTGTGCAGAAACTCAAATATTCTTTTTATGTTGATAATTGTTTACATGGAGTTTGTAGTATCTCAAAGGCTGAGAATTTTATTGAAATAGCAAAAATCATTATGTCTAGAGGTTGTTGACCCGAACGCTACAAACGTGAAGTAAATACGAACAGAACAGCAGGATTAAACATAGCAGGTAGTACAAAAAAATGCAATGAATTTTCATGTTATAAACAGTTCAGCAATAAATATCGACAATTGAAACACTAACCAGGAACAATTTTTCATAAAATATAAACCAAAAAGTATAAAATTGTGTAAGAATATTTCTGTATACCTCAAGGATATAAAAAAGTGCACATTAAAGACAGATGTAAAATACAAACCAGATCACAATGATAGTTTTCTAAAAAAAATAACGGTTATATTTAAACACAAGTTTAGCAATGAGTTACAGAACTTGACAGGCTTTACGTATTACATGCACGACATTTTTAAGTATAAAAATTGCAGGTAGTCATTTTTCATTAAAAAAATTTACAAAATGTGTAAAAGAACATAGATAAACTTCTGTAAAGATGAAAAATATAAAAAGTGTATATAAAGAGACCATTTGTAAAGTGTATATGACATGACGTATATCAAATAAGATAGATTGTTTTGAGGGAAAAAAATGACTATCATTTTCATGAGTTATTTTAACAATGTATTATAAAACAAGGCAGGTGTCAAATATTACAATCCGCACATTTTTAAAAATTCTTTATAGAATATAAACCAAAAAGTATAAAATTGTATGTGAATACTTTTGTATACTTCAACGATATAAAAAAAGTGCACATAAAAGACAGTTCGTAAAATACATATAAGATAACATATATAGTTTTTTGAAAAACGACTGTCATACTTAAGCACAAATTTTGCAATGAAATGTAAAACATGACAGGCTTTCAATATCATATGCGCGACATTTTTAAGTATAATAATTGCAGGTATTACATACAAATGTCTTTATTAAAAAAATTATAATATGTAGAAGACTGCATAGGAAGACGTCTGTAAAGCTGAAAAATGTACAGCAGAGACAGTTTGTAAAATGTATATAATATAACGAATATCAAATACCATGGACAGTTTTGAGGGAAAAAAAATAACTATCATTCTCATGAGCTATTTTAACAATGAATTGTAAAACAAGGCAGGTTTCAAATATTACAATCCGCACATTTTTAAGTTTACACCTGCTGTTCTGTTCGGTCTATATGACCCAAAATATATTTTATACCTTCGTAAGAATGTATAGTACAGGGATATTTTCATGAAAAGTGTTGTCATCTTTGGTAAATAATAAAAATATGTACGCCTAGAGGGATTTAGATTTATTCGTATTTAGAAGATATATTTTCCATTTTATACCTAATGTGTCGTTTGGGTCAATATGAACCAATGCAAACAAATTATTTATGTTTGTTCATCTATGTTCATTTTTATTTGGGATAATTCAAAAGAAAAGAATAAAAATACTTTCTGTAATTTATCCGTTTTTGAAACCTGTTTCATTGACGTATGTGTTCACTTGACAAGAGAACGCGTGCGAGGTCCAAAAGTTGACACGATTGGCGAAACTCTTTGTTTTTATTGCAACGTTTCTTTTTCCCCGCTGCATTTCACTTTCTGATATATTGTAAAAGAGATGTGACTGAGAATGGACAAAAAAAAAAAAGTATTCGAAGAAACTGGCAGATATATATTTCGTGCGACAATGTGCACCATATCGATAGTTATTCGTTTTGATAATAACTGCACTCGTCAAGCAAGAAAGAAGGAATTTGGATAAATTAGCTGCAGTGCGAAATATCTGGGAAACGTGGATAGAAATTCTACCAAAATTATATAATCCGAATGAAAATATTACTCTAGATGAACAATTAGTAGGATTTCGTCGTCGATATCCTTTCAAACAGTATGTACCCAGTAAGCCATCTAAATATAGGATTGAAATATGGACTTTATGTGACAGTAAAACTTCGCATGTACTGCAAACACAAATTTACACTGGAAAAGAATAAGGGTCAAAGCAAAAGAAAAATCAGGTAAAGAGTAGTATGTGATCTTATTTATGGGCTACAGCTGAAACTACCCAAAAGCATCGCTAAGTTAGAAGAAAGATTCGGACGGGAAGACTTACTGGTTCAAATATACGTGAGAGACTTGCTGACCATGGTGATGAAGAATGCGGCCTCCGGACCTTCCAGCATTATATGACGAACTAGAAGGGAAAATAAGCGCCCTAGAAAGCCTAGGACGTACCCAGGAAAAATATAGCGAATTCCTGTGTCTATTTGTGGAGTCCTGTTTGCCTGAAGAAATTTTACCTGAAGAAATTTTATTGGCCTGGGAAAGGAGCCAGAACGAACGTAGCCTGTCAGAGACTAAAGATCCACGAACTTTAGAGGTCTTAATGAACTTCATACGTCAGGAAGTCAAAGGTGAACAAATGATCAACCTTGCTAGAGCTGGATTCGGACCCCAGCCAGGCTGTCGTAGAAGGGATAATTACAGAATCCATAATGAACAGTTACAACCGATTGAATCAACAACCGCTTCAGCGTTGGTAAGTCTTCAAACGCAAGATAAAAAGGTTCAAAACTGTATTTTTTTGTGATAAATCGCACCTTAGTGAGAAATGTTTTTCAGCTAAGAAAATGTTTTTAGATGATAAGAAATTAATATTAAAGAAAAAAGGTGCATGTTTTTCTTGTTTAAAAAAATCTGGGCATATAAGTAAATTTTGTAATATTAAAAATCAGTGGAATTGTTCACATTGTATTAGTCATCATTTTGATTTAATGTGCGATAGAAATAATGAATCTAAATGAGTTGTTCCAAAATCTGAGAATTCCCTCTCTAACATCAGCAAAAGCGAAACTATCTTTTTGCAAAAGCTTTGTATTTTCATTAGACATCAAGGTCAGCAGAAATGAATTCGCGCTGTTTTCGATTCTGGTTCGCAATCTAGCTACATAAATGAAAACATCGTAAATCAACTCAATGTTTCTCCACTTACAACTGAAACTGTTATTCATGCGTTATTCGGCGGGAAAGAAACTAAACCGATGAATTATGATGTATTCCCAATCGAGGTCAGTAATTTAGACAAAACATTTTCTTGTAGTTTTGAAGTTCTTTCTGAATGAAGAATTTGCGGCTTTATTCCTAGGATTGAGGATAAAGATATTTTGAATGAATTGAAAAGAAAGAAAATAGATTTCTCAGATTCTTTCCGAAATGAAACAGAAATTAATCTTTTGATCGGCGCAGATGTGTTAGGAAAATTATTGACAGGAAATGCAATTGAATTAGAATCTGGTTTAACTGCAGTTGAAACGAAACTCGGTTGGACTGTTTTTGGAAAGGATTCTTATAAAAAAGATAAATATTTTAACGACATTATCAATGCATTCCATGACCTTTCCAGTAAATAAACTTTGGCAACTTGAAGTTTTGGGTATTTCTAGCCCCACCGAATCTGAAGGGGGAAAAAACGATATTGATTTAAATGATTTTAATGACAAAATGAAAATTCTTCCTGATGGAAGACATGAAGTTGAACTTCCTTGGAAACATGATTCTAAGAATTTATCTAGTAATAAAGAATTAGTCTGGAAAAGACATGAAAAAATGATGAGCAAATTTGAAAATGGGGAATTCTTTTCGGATAACAAGAAAGTGTTGAATATTATTGAACGTGTGCCGCATTTCGAATTGAATAAAGAATGCCATTATTTATCACACCGGCCAGTGATTAAATTGGAAAGCCAAACTACAAAAATTCGCACGGTTTTTGACGCTTCTGCTTTTGAGCAAGGGAAACCTTCTTTGAACGAATGTTTGTTTAAGGGAAATAATCTAATAGAATTAATACCAGATATTCTCGATCGATTTAGAATGTATCCAATTGGTATTAGTGCAGATATTGAGAAGGCATTCTTAATGTTATCTGTTGCACCTAAAGATAGAAATTTTCTTAGAATCTTTTATCCTTGTAATGAAGAATTGATTTATATACATTGTAGAATTGTATTTGGTGTTTCTTCGAGCCCATTTTTATTGAATGCTACAATTATGTATCTTCTTAAAAATTGTACTGAATTTTATAATGTTGTGCAGAAACTCAAATATTCTTTTTATGTTGATAATTGTTTACATGGAGTTTGTAGTATCTCAAAGGCTGAGAATTTTATTGAAGTAGCAAAAATCATTATGTCTAGAGGTTGTTGACCCGAACGCTACAAACGTGAAGTAAATACGAACAGAACAGCAGGATTAAACATAGCAGGTAGTACAAAAAAATGCAATGAATTTTCATGTTATAAACAGTTCAGCAATAAATATCGACAATTGAAACACTAACCAGGAACAATTTTTCCTAAAATATAAACCAAAAAGTATAAAATTGTGTAAGAATATTTCTGTATACCTCAAGGATATAAAAAAGTGCACATTAAAGACAGATGTAAAATACAAACCAGATCACAATGATAGTTTTCTAAAAAAAATAACGGTTATATTTAAACACAAGTTTAGCAATGAGTTACAGAACTTGACAGGCTTTACGTATTACATGCACGACATTTTTAAGTATAAAAATTGCAGGTAGTCATTTTTCATTAAAAAAATTTACAAAATGTGTAAAAGAACATAGAAAAACTTCTGTAAAGATGAAAAATATAAAAAGTGTATATAAAGAGACCATTTGTAAAGTGTATATGACATGACGTATATCAAATAAGATAGATTGTTTTGAGGGAAAAAAATGACTATCATTTTCATGAGTTATTTTAACAATGTATTATAAAACAAGGCAGGTGTCAAATATTACAATCCGCACATTTTTAAAAATTCTTTATAGAATATAAACCAAAAAGTATAAAATTGTATGTGAATACTTTTGTATACTTCAAGGATATAAAAAAAGTGCACATAAAAGACAGTTCGTAAAATACATATAAGATAACATATATAGTTTTTTGAAAAACGACTGTCATACTTAAGCACAAATTTTGCAATGAAATGTAAAACATGACAGGCTTTCAATATCATATGCGCGACATTTTTAAGTATAATAATTGCAGGTATTACATACAAATGTCTTTATTAAAAAAATTATAATATGTAGAAGACTGCATAGGAAGACGTCTGTAAAGCTGAAAAATGTACAGCAGAGACAGTTTGTAAAATGTATATAATATAACGAATATCAAATACCATGGACAGTTTTGAGGGAAAAAAAATAACTATCATTCTCATGAGCTATTTTAACAATGAATTGTAAAACAAGGCAGGTTTCAAATATTACAATCCGCACATTTTTAAGTTTACACCTGCTGTTCTGTTCGGTCTATATGACCCAAAATATATTTTATACCTTCGTAAGAATCTATAGTACAGGGATATTTTCATGAAAAGTGTTGTCATCTTTGGTAAATAATAAAAATATGTACGCCTAGAGGGATTTAGATTTATTCGTATTTAGAAGATATATTTTCCATTTTATACCTAATGTGTCGTTTGGGTCAATATGAACCAATGCAAACAAATTATTTATGTTTGTTCATCTATGTTCATTTTTATTTGGGATAATTCAAAAGAAAAGAATAAAAATACTTTCTGTAATTTATCCGTTTTTGAAACCTGTTTCATTGACGTATGTGTTCACTTGACAAGAGAACGCGTGCGAGGTCCAAAAGTTGACACGATTGGCGAAACTCTTTGTTTTTATTGCAACGTTTCTTTTTCCCCGCTGCATTTCACTTTCTGATATATTGTAAAAGAGATGTGACTGAGAATGGACAAAAAAAAAAAAAAAGTATTCGAAGAAACTGGCAGATATATATTTCGTGCGACAATGTGCACCATATCAATAGTTATTCGTTTTGATAATAACTGCACTCGTCAAGCAAGAAAGAAGGAATTTGGATAAATTAGCTGCAGTGCGAAATATCTGGGAAACGTGGATAGAAATTCTACCAAAATTATATAATCCGAATGAAAATATTACTCTAGATGAACAATTAGTAGGATTTCGTCGTCGATATCCTTTCAAACAGTATGTACCCAGTAAGCCATCTAAATATAGGATTGAAATATGGACTTTATGTGACAGTAAAACTTCGCATGTACTGCAAACACAAATTTACACTGGAAAAGAATAAGGGTCAAAGCAAAAGAAAAATCAGGTAAAGAGTAGTATGTGATCTTATTTATGGGCTACAGCTGAAACTACCCAAAAGCATCGCTAAGTTAGAAGAAAGATTCGGACGGGAAGACTTACTGGTTCAAATATACGTGAGAGACTTGCTGACCATGGTGATGAAGAATGCGGCCTCCGGACCTTCCAGCATTATATGACGAACTAGAAGGGAAAATAAGCGCCCTAGAAAGCCTAGGACGTACCCAGGAAAAATATAGCGAATTCCTGTGTCTATTTGTGGAGTCCTGTTTGCCTGAAGAAATTTTACCTGAAGAAATTTTATTGGCCTGGGAAAGGAGCCAGAACGAACGTAGCCTGTCAGAGACTAAAGATCCACGAACTTTAGAGGTCTTAATGAACTTCATACGTCAGGAAGTCAAAGGTGAACAAATGATCAACCTTGCTAGAGCTGGATTCGGACCCTAGCCAGGCTGTCGTAGAAGGGATAATTACAGAATCCATAATGAACAGTTACAACCGATTGAATTAACAACCGCTTCAGCGTTGGTAAGTCTTCAAACGCAAGATAAAAAGGTTCAAAACTGTATTATTTTGTGATAAATCGCACCTTAGTGAGAAATGTTTTTCAGCTAAGAAAATGTTTTTAGATGATAAGAAATTAATATTAAAGAAAAAAGGTGCATGTTTTTCTTGTTTAAAAAAATCTGGGCATATAAGTAAATTTTGTAATATTAAAAATCAGTGGAATTGTTCACATTGTATTAGTCATCATTTTGATTTAATGTGCGATAGAAATAATGAATCTAAATGAGTTGTTCCAAAATCTGAGAATTCCCTCTCTAACATCAGCAAAAGCGAAACTATCTTTTTGCAAAAGCTTTGTATTTTCATTAGACATCAAGGTCAGCAGAAATGAATTCGCGCTGTTTTCGATTCTGGTTCGCAATCTAGCTACATAAATGAAAACATCGTAAATCAACTCAATGTTTCTCCACTTACAACTGAAACTGTTATTCATGCGTTATTCGGCGGGAAAGAAACTAAACCGATGAATTATGATGTATTCCCAATCGAGGTCAGTAATTTAGACAAAACATTTTCTTGTAGTTTTGAAGTTCTTTCTGAATGAAGAATTTGCGGCTTTATTCCTAGGATTGAGGATAAAGATATTTTGAATGAATTGAAAAGAAAGAAAATAGATTTCTCAGATTCTTTCCGAAATGAAACAGAAATTAATCTTTTGATCGGCGCAGATGTGTTAGGAAAATTATTGACAGGAAATGCAATTGAATTAGAATCTGGTTTAACTGCAGTTGAAACGAAACTCGGTTGGACTGTTTTTGGAAAGGATTCTTATAAAAAAGATAAATATTTTAACGACATTATCAATGCATTCCATGACCTTTCCAGTAAATAAACTTTGGCAACTTGAAGTTTTGGGTATTTCTAGCCCCACCGAATCTGAAGGGGGAAAAAACGATATTGATTTAAATGATTTTAATGACAAAATGAAAATTCTTCCTGATGGAAGACATGAAGTTGAACTTCCTTGGAAACATGATTCTAAGAATTTATCTAGTAATAAAGAATTAGTCTGGAAAAGACATGAAAAAATGATGAGCAAATTTGAAAATGGGGAATTCTTTTCGGATAACAAGAAAGTGTTGAATATTATTGAACGTGTGCCGGATTTCGAATTGAATAAAGAATGCCATTATTTATCACACCAGCCAGTGATTAAATTGGAAAGCCAAACTACAAAAATTCGCACGGTTTTTGACGCTTCTGCTTTTGAGCAAGGGAAACCTTCTTTGAACGAATGTTTGTTTAAGGGAAATAATCTAATAGAATTAATACCAGATATTCTCGATCGATTTAGAATGTATCCAATTGGTATTAGTGCAGATATTGAGAAGGCATTCTTAATGTTATCTGTTGCACCTAAAGATAGAAATTTTCTTGGATTCTTTTATCCTTGTAATGAAGAATTGATTTATATACATTGTAGAATTGTATTTGGTATTTCTTCGAGCCCATTTTTATTGAATGCTACAATTATGCATCTTCTTAAAAATTGTACTGAATTTTATAATGTTGTGCAGAAACTCAAATATTCTTTTTATGTTGATAATTGTTTACATGGAGTTTGTAGTATCTCAAAGGCTGAGAATTTTATTGAAATAGCAAAAATCATTATGTCTAGAGGTTGTTGACCCGAACGCTACAAACGTGAAGTAAATACGAACAGAACAGCAGGATTAAACATAGCAGGTAGTACAAAAAAATGCAATGAATTTTCATGTTATAAACAGTTCAGCAATAAATATCGACAATTGAAACACTAACCAGGAACAATTTTTCATAAAATATAAACCAAAAAGTATAAAATTGTGTAAGAATATTTCTGTATACCTCAAGGATATAAAAAAGTGCACATTAAAGACAGATGTAAAATACAAACCAGATCACAATGATAGTTTTCTAAAAAAAATAACGGTTATATTTAAACACAAGTTTAGCAATGAGTTACAGAACTTGACAGGCTTTACGTATTACATGCACGACATTTTTAAGTATAAAAATTGCAGGTAGTCATTTTTCATTAAAAAAATTTACAAAATGTGTAAAAGAACATAGAAAAACTTCTGTAAAGATGAAAAATATAAAAAGTGTATATAAAGAGACCATTTGTAAAGTGTATATGACATGACGTATATCAAATAAGATAGATTGTTTTGAGGGAAAAAAATGACTATCATTTTCATGAGTTATTTTAACAATGTATTATAAAACAAGGCAGGTGTCAAATATTACAATCCGCACATTTTTAAAAATTCTTTATAGAATATAAACCAAAAAGTATAAAATTGTATGTGAATACTTTTGTATACTTCAAGGATAATAAAAAAAGTGCACATAAAAGACAGTTCGTAAAATACATATAAGATAACATATATAGTTTTTTGAAAAACGACTGTCATACTTAAGCACAAATTTTGCAATGAAATGTAAAACATGACAGGCTTTCAATATCATATGCGCGACATTTTTAAGTATAATAATTGCAGGTATTACATACAAATGTCTTTATTAAAAAAATTATAATATGTAGAAGACTGCATAGGAAGACGTCTGTAAAGCTGAAAAATGTACAGCAGAGACAGTTTGTAAAATGTATATAATATAACGAATATCAAATACCATGGACAGTTTTGAGGGAAAAAAAATAACTATCATTCTCATGAGCTATTTTAACAATGAATTGTAAAACAAGGCAGGTTTCAAATATTACAATCCGCACATTTTTAAGTTTACACCTGCTGTTCTGTTCGGTCTATATGACCCAAAATATATTTTATACCTTCGTAAGAATCTATAGTACAGGGATATTTTCATGAAAAGTGTTGTCATCTTTGGTAAATAATAAAAATATGTACGCCTAGAGGGATTTAGATTTATTCGTATTTAGAAGATATATTTTCCATTTTATACCTAATGTGTCGTTTGGGTCAATATGAACCAATGCAAACAAATTATTTATGTTTGTTCATCTATGTTCATTTTTATTTGGGATAATTCAAAAGAAAAGAATAAAAATACTTTCTGTAATTTATCCGTTTTTGAAACCTGTTTCATTGACGTATGTGTTCACTTGACAAGAGAACGCGTGCGAGGTCCAAAAGTTGACACGATTGGCGAAACTCTTTGTTTTTATTGCAACGTTTCTTTTTCCCCGCTGCATTTCACTTTCTGATATATTGTAAAAGAGATGTGACTGAGAATGGACAAAAAAAAAAAAAAAAAAAAAAGTATTCGAAGAAACTGGCAGATATATATTTCGTGCGACAATGTGCACCATATCAATAGTTATTCGTTTTGATAATAACTGCACTCGTCAAGCAAGAAAGAAGGAATTTGGATAAATTAGCTGCAGTGCGAAATATCTGGGAAACGTGGATAGAAATTCTACCAAAATTATATAATCCGAATGAAAATATTACTCTAGATGAACAATTAGTAGGATTTCGTCGTCGATATCCTTTCAAACAGTATGTACCCAGTAAGCCATCTAAATATAGGATTGAAATATGGACTTTATGTGACAGTAAAACTTCGCATGTACTGCAAACACAAATTTACACTGGAAAAGAATAAGGGTCAAAGCAAAAGAAAAATCAGGTAAAGAGTAGTATGTGATCTTATTTATGGGCTACAGCTGAAACTACCCAAAAGCATCGCTAAGTTAGAAGAAAGATTCGGACGGGAAGACTTACTGGTTCAAATATACGTGAGAGACTTGCTGACCATGGTGATGAAGAATGCGGCCTCCGGACCTTCCAGCATTATATGACGAACTAGAAGGGAAAATAAGCGCCCTAGAAAGCCTAGGACGTACCCAGGAAAAATATAGCGAATTCCTGTGTCTATTTGTGGAGTCCTGTTTGCCTGAAGAAATTTTACCTGAAGAAATTTTATTGGCCTGGGAAAGGAGCCAGAACGAACGTAGCCTGTCAGAGACTAAAGATCCACGAACTTTAGAGGTCTTAATGAACTTCATACGTCAGGAAGTCAAAGGTGAACAAATGATCAACCTTGCTAGAGCTGGATTCGGACCCCAGCCAGGCTGTCGTAGAAGGGATAATTTCAGAATCCATAATGAACAGTTACAACCGATTGAATCAACAACCGCTTCAGCGTTGGTAAGTCTTCAAACGCAAGATAAAAAGGTTCAAAACTGTATTTTTTTGTGATAAATCGCACCTTAGTGAGAAATGTTTTTCAGCTAAGAAAATGTTTTTAGATGATAAGAAATTAATATTAAAGAAAAAAGGTGCATGTTTTTCTTGTTTAAAAAAATCTGGGCATATAAGTAAATTTTGTAATATTAAAAATCAGTGGAATTGTTCACATTGTATTAGTCATCATTTTGATTTAATGTGCGATAGAAATAATGAATCTAAATGAGTTGTTCCAAAATCTGAGAATTCCCTCTCTAACATCAGCAAAAGCGAAACTATCTTTTTGCAAAAGCTTTGTATTTTCATTAGACATCAAGGTCAGCAGAAATGAATTCGCGCTGTTTTCGATTCTGGTTCGCAATCTAGCTACATAAATGAAAACATCGTAAATCAACTCAATGTTTCTCCACTTACAACTGAAACTGTTATTCATGCGTTATTCGGCGGGAAAGAAACTAAACCGATGAATTATGATGTATTCCCAATCGAGGTCAGTAATTTAGACAAAACATTTTCTTGTAGTTTTGAAGTTCTTTCTGAATGAAGAATTTGCGGCTTTATTCCTAGGATTGAGGATAAAGATATTTTGAATGAATTGAAAAGAAAGAAAATAGATTTCTCAGATTCTTTCCGAAATGAAACAGAAATTAATCTTTTGATCGGCGCAGATGTGTTAGGAAAATTATTGACAGGAAATGCAATTGAATTAGAATCTGGTTTAACTGCAGTTGAAACGAAACTCGGTTGGACTGTTTTTGGAAAGGATTCTTATAAAAAAGATAAATATTTTAACGACATTATCAATGCATTCCATGACCTTTCCAGTAAATAAACTTTGGCAACTTGAAGTTTTGGGTATTTCTAGCCCCACCGAATCTGAAGGGGGAAAAAACGATATTGATTTAAATGATTTTAATGACAAAATGAAAATTCTTCCTGATGGAAGACATGAAGTTGAACTTCCTTGGAAACATGATTCTAAGAATTTATCTAGTAATAAAGAATTAGTCTGGAAAAGACATGAAAAAATGATGAGCAAATTTGAAAATGGGGAATTCTTTTCGGATAACAAGAAAGTGTTGAATATTATTGAACGTGTGCCGGATTTCGAATTGAATAAAGAATGCCATTATTTATCACACCGGCCAGTGATTAAATTGGAAAGCCAAACTACAAAAATTCGCACGGTTTTTGACGCTTCTGCTTTTGAGCAAGGGAAACCTTCTTTGAACGAATGTTTGTTTAAGGGAAATAATCTAATAGAATTAATACCAGATATTCTCGATCGATTTAGAATGTATCCAATTGGTATTAGTGCAGATATTGAGAAGGCATTCTTAATGTTATCTGTTGCACCTAAAGATAGAAATTTTCTTAGATTCTTTTATCCTTGTAATGAAGAATTGATTTATATACATTGTAGAATTGTATTTGGTGTTTCTTCGAGCCCATTTTTATTGAATGCTACAATTATGCATCTTCTTAAAAATTGTACTGAATTTTATAATGTTGTGCAGAAACTCAAATATTCTTTTTATGTTGATAATTGTTTACATGGAGTTTGTAGTATCTCAAAGGCTGAGAATTTTATTGAAATAGCAAAAATCATTATGTTTAGAGGTTGTTGACCCGAACGCTACAAACGTGAAGTAAATACGAACAGAACAGCAGGATTAAACATAGCAGGTAGTACAAAAAAATGCAATGAATTTTCATGTTATAAACAGTTCAGCAATAAATATCGACAATTGAAACACTAACCAGGAACAATTTTTCATAAAATATAAACCAAAAAGTATAAAATTGTGTAAGAATATTTCTGTATACCTCAAGGATATAAAAAAGTGCACATTAAAGACAGATGTAAAATACAAACCAGATCACAATGATAGTTTTCTAAAAAAAATAACGGTTATATTTAAACACAAGTTTAGCAATGAGTTACAGAACTTGACAGGCTTTACGTATTACATGCACGACATTTTTAAGTATAAAAATTGCATATAGTCATTTTTCATTAAAAAAATTTACAAAATGTGTAAGAGAACATAGAAAAACTTCTGTAAAGATGAAAAATATAAAAAGTGTATATAAAGAGACCATTTGTAAAGTGTATATGACATGACGTATATCAAATAAGATAGATTGTTTTGAGGGAAAAAAATGACTATCATTTTCATGAGTTATTTTAACAATGTATTATAAAACAAGGCAGGTGTCAAATATTACAATCCGCACATTTTTAAAAATTCTTTATAGAATATAAACCAAAAAGTATAAAATTGTATGTGAATACTTTTGTATACTTCAAGGATATAAAAAAAGTGCACATAAAAGACAGTTCGTAAAATACATATAAGATAACATATATAGTTTTTTGAAAAACGACTGTCATACTTAAGCACAAATTTTGCAATGAAATGTAAAACATGACAGGCTTTCAATATCATATGCGCGACATTTTTAAGTATAATAATTGCAGGTATTACATACAAATGTCTTTATTAAAAAAATTATAATATGTAGAAGACTGCATAGGAAGACGTCTGTAAAGCTGAAAAATGTACAGCAGAGACAGTTTGTAAAATGTATATAATATAACGAATATCAAATACCATGGACAGTTTTGAGGGAAAAAAAATAACTATCATTCTCATGAGCTATTTTAACAATGAATTGTAAAACAAGGCAGGTTTCAAATATTACAATCCGCACATTTTTAAGTTTACACCTGCTGTTCTGTTCGGTCTATATGACCCAAAATATATTTTATACCTTCGTAAGAATGTATAGTACAGGGATATTTTCATGAAAAGTGTTGTCATCTTTGGTAAATAATAAAAATATGTACGCCTAGAGGGATTTAGATTTATTCGTATTTAGAAGATATATTTTCCATTTTATACCTAATGTGTCGTTTGGGTCAATATGAACCAATGCAAACAAATTATTTATGTTTGTTCATCTATGTTCATTTTTATTTGGGATAATTCAAAAGAAAAGAATAAAAATACTTTCTGTAATTTATCCGTTTTTGAAACCTGTTCATTGACGTATGTGTTCACTTGACAAGAGAACGCGTGCGAGGTCCAAAAGTTGACACGATTGGCGAAACTCTTTGTTTTTATTGCAACGTTTGTTTTTCCCCGCTGCATTTCACTTTCTGATATATTGTAAAAGAGATGTGACTGAGAATGGACAAAAAAAAAAAAAAAAGTATTCGAAGAAACTGGCAGATATATATTTCGTGCGACAATGTGCACCATATCGATAGTTATTCGTTTTGATAATAACTGCACTCGTCAAGCAAGAAAGAAGGAATTTGGATAAATTAGCTGCAGTGCGAAATATCTGGGAAACGTGGATAGAAATTCTACCAAAATTATATAATCCGAATGAAAATATTACTCTAGATGAACAATTAGTAGGATTTCGTCGTCGATATCCTTTCAAACAGTATGTACCCAGTAAGCCATCTAAATATAGGATTGAAATATGGACTTTATGTGACAGTAAAACTTCGCATGTACTGAAAACACAAATTTACACTGGAAAAGAATAAGGGTCAAAGCAAAAGAAAAATCAGGTAAAGAGTAGTATGTGATCTTATTTATGGGCTATAGCTGAAACTACCCAAAAGCATCGCTAAGTTAGAAGAAAGATTCGGACGGGAAGACTTACTGGTTCAAATATACGTGAGAGACTTGCTGACCATGGTGATGAAGAATGCGGCCTCCGGACCTTCCAAGACTGACCTTCCAGCATTATATGACGAACTGGAAGGGAAAATAAGCGCCCTAGAAAGCCTAGGACGTACCCAG
Source organism: Argiope bruennichi (assembly GCF_947563725.1). Lineage (NCBI taxonomy): Eukaryota > Metazoa > Arthropoda > Arachnida > Araneae > Araneidae > Argiope > Argiope bruennichi. The sequence continues at coordinate 91,672,833 of NC_079162.1, forward strand.
GAAAAATATAGCGAATTCCTGTGTCTATTTGTGGAGTCCTGTTTGCCTGAAGAAATTTTACCTGAAGAAATTTTATTGGCCTGGGAAATGAGCCAGAACGAACGTAGCCTGTCAGAGACTAAAGATCCACGAACTTTAGAGGTCTTAATGAACTTCATACGTCAGGAAGTCAAAGGTGAACAAATGATCAACCTTGCTAGAGCTGGATTCGGACCCCAGCCAGGCTGTCGTAGAAGGGATAATTACAGAATCCATAATGAACAGTTACAACCGATTGAATCAACAACCGCTTCAGCGTTGGTAAGTCTTCAAACGCAAGATAAAAAGGTTCAAAACTGTATTTTTTTGTGATAAATCGCACCTTAGTGAGAAATGTTTTTCAGCTAAGAAAATGTTTTTAGATGATAAGAAATTAATATTAAAGAAAAAAGGTGCATGTTTTTCTTGTTTAAAAAAATCTGGGCATATAAGTAAATTTTGTAATATTAAAAATCAGTGGAATTGTTCACATTGTATTAGTCATCATTTTGATTTAATGTGCGATAGAAATAATGAATCTAAATGAGTTGTTCCAAAATCTGAGAATTCCCTCTCTAACATCAGCAAAAGCGAAACTATCTTTTTGCAAAAGCTTTGTATTTTCATTAGACATCAAGGTCAGCAGAAATGAATTCGCGCTGTTTTCGATTCTGGTTCGCAATCTAGCTACATAAATGAAAACATCGTAAATCAACTCAATGTTTCTCCACTTACAACTGAAACTGTTATTCATGCGTTGTTCGGCGGGAAAGAAACTAAACCGATGAATTATGATGTATTCCCAATCGAGGTCAGTAATTTAGACAAAACATTTTCTTGTAGTTTTGAAGTTCTTTCTGAATGAAGAATTTGCGGCTTTATTCCTAGGATTGAGGATAAAGATATTTTGAATGAATTGAAAAGAAAGAAAATAGATTTCTCAGATTCTTTCCGAAATGAAACAGAAATTAATCTTTTGATCGGCGCAGATGTGTTAGGAAAATTATTGACAGGAAATGCAATTGAATTAGAATCTGGTTTAACTGCAGTTGAAACGAAACTCGGTTGGACTGTTTTTGGAAAGGATTCTTATAAAAAAGATAAATATTTTAACGACATTATCAATGCATTCCATTACCTTTCCAGTAAATAAACTTTGGCAACTTGAAGTTTTGGGTATTTCTAGCCCCACCGAATCTGAAGGGGGAAAAAACGATATTGATTTAAATGATTTTAATGACAAAATGAAAATTCTTCCTGATGGAAGACATGAAGTTGAACTTCCTTGGAAACATGATTCTAAGAATTTATCTAGTAATAAAGAATTAGTCTGGAAAAGACATGAAAAAATGATGAGCAAATTTGAAAATGGGGAATTCTTTTCGGATAACAAGAAAGTGTTGAATATTATTGAACGTGTGCCGGATTTCGAATTGAATAAAGAATGCCATTATTTATCACACCGGCCAGTGATTAAATTGGAAAGCCAAACTACAAAAATTCGCACGGTTTTTGACACTTCTGCTTTTGAGCAAGGGAAACCTTCTTTGAACGAATGTTTGTTTAAGGGAAATAATCTAATAGAATTAATACCAGATATTCTCGATCGATTTAGAATGTATCCAATTGGTATTAGTGCAGATATTGAGAAGGCATTCTTAATGTTATCTGTTGCACCTAAAGATAGAAATTTTCTTAGATTCTTTTATCCTTGTAATGAAGAATTGATTTATATACATTGTAGAATTGTATTTGGTGTTTCTTCGAGCCCATTTTTATTGAATGCTACAATTATGCATCTTCTTAAAAATTGTACTGAATTTTATAATGTTGTGCAGAAACTCAAATATTCTTTTTATGTTGATAATTGTTTACATGGAGTTTGTAGTATCTCAAAGGCTGAGAATTTTATTGAAATAGCAAAAATCATTATGTCTAGAGGTTGTTGACCCGAACGCTACAAACGTGAAGTAAATACGAACAGAACAGCAGGATTAAACATAGCAGGTAGTACAAAAAAAATGCAATGAATTTTCATGTTATAAACAGTTCAGCAATAAATATCGACAATTGAAACACTAACCAGGAACAATTTTTCATAAAATATAAACCAAAAAGTATAAAATTGTGTAAGAATATTTCTGTATACCTCAAGGATATAAAAAAGTGCACATTAAAGACAGATGTAAAATACAAACCAGATCACAATGATAGTTTTCTAAAAAAAATAACGGTTATATTTAAACACAAGTTTAGCAATGAGTTACAGATCTTGACAGGCTTTACGTATTACATGCACGACATTTTTAAGTATAAAAATTGCAGGTAGTCATTTTTCATTAAAAAAATTTACAAAATGTGTAAGAGAACATAGAAAAACTTCTGTAAAGATGAAAAATATAAAAAGTGTATATAAAGAGACCATTTGTAAAGTGTATATGACATGACGTATATCAAATAAGATAGATTGTTTTGAGGGAAAAAAATGACTATCATTTTCATGAGTTATTTTAACAATGTATTATAAAACAAGGCAGGTGTCAAATATTACAATCCGCACATTTTTAAAAATTCTTTATAGAATATAAACCAAAAAGTATAAAATTGTATGTGAATACTTTTGTATACTTCAAGGATATAAAAAAAGTGCACATAAAAGACAGTTCGTAAAATACATATAAGATAACATATATAGTTTTTTGAAAAACGACTGTCATACTTAAGCACAAATTTTGCAATGAAATGTAAAACATGACAGGCTTTCAATATCATATGCGCGACATTTTTAAGTATAATAATTGCAGGTATTACATACAAATGTCTTTATTAAAAAAATTATAATATGTAGAAGACTGCATAGGAAGACGTCTGTAAAGCTGAAAAATGGACAGCAGAGACAGTTTGTAAAATGTATATAATATAACGAATATCAAATACCATGGACAGTTTTGAGGGAAAAAAAAATAACTATCATTCTCATGAGCTATTTTAACAATGAATTGTAAAACAAGGCAGGTTTTAAATATTACAATCCGCACATTTTTAAGTTTACACCTGCTGTTCTGTTCGGTCTATATGACCCAAAATATATTTTATACCTTCGTAAGAATGTATAGTACAGGGATATTTTCATGAAAAGTGTTGTCATCTTTGGTAAATAATAAAAATATGTACGCCTAGAGGGATTTAGATTTATTCGTATTTAGAAGATATATTTTCCATTTTATACCTAATGTGTCGTTTGGGTCAATATGAACCAATGCAAACAAATTATTTATGTTTGTTCATCTATGTTCATTTTTATTTGGGATAATTCAAAAGAAAAGAATAAAAATACTTTCTGTAATTTATCCGTTTTTGAAACCTGTTTCATTGACGTATGTGTTCACTTGACAAGAGAACGCGTGCGAGGTCCAAAAGTTGACACGATTGGCGAAACTCTTTGTTTTTATTGCAACGTTTCTTTTTCCCCGCTGCATTTCACTTTCTGATATATTGTAAAAGAGATGTGACTGAGAATGGACAAAAAAAAAAAAAAAAAAGTATTCGAAGAAACTGGCAGATATATATTTCGTGCGACAATGTGCACCATATCGATAGTTATTCGTTTTGATAATAACTGCACTCGTCAAGCAAGAAAGAAGGAATTTGGATAAATTAGCTGCAGTGCGAAATATCTGGGAAACGTGGATAGAAATTCTACCAAAATTATATAATCCGAATGAAAATATTACTCTAGATGAACAATTAGTAGGATTTCGTCGTCGATATCCTTTCAAACAGTATGTACCCAGTAAGCCATCTAAATATAGGATTGAAATATGGACTTTATGTGACAGTAAAACTTCGCATGTACTGAAAACACAAATTTACACTGGAAAAGAATAAGGGTCAAAGCTAAAGAAAAATCAGGTAAAGAGTAGTATGTGATCTTATTTATGGGCTACAGCTGAAACTACCCAAAAGCATCGCTAAGTTAGAAGAAAGATTCGGACGGGAAGACTTACTGGTTCAAATATACGTGAGAGACTTGCTGACCATGGTGATGAAGAATGCGGCCTCCGGACCTTCCAAGACTGACCTTCCAGCATTATATGACGAACTGGAAGGGAAAATAAGCGCCCTAGAAAGCCTAGGACGTACCCAGGAAAAATATAGCGAATTCCTGTGTCTATTTGTGGAGTCCTGTTTGCCTGAAGAAATTTTACCTGAAGAAATTTTATTGGCCTGGGAAAGGAGCCAGAACGAACGTAGCCTGTCAGAGACTAAAGATCCACGAACTTTAGAGGTCTTAATGAACTTCATACGTCAGGAAGTCAAAGGTGAACAAATGATCAACCTTGCTAGAGCTGGATTCGGACCCCAGCCAGGCTGTCGTAGAAGGGATAATTACAGAATCCATAATGAACAGTTACAACCGATTGAATCAACAACCGCTTCAGCGTTGGTAAGTCTTCAAACGCAAGATAAAAAGGTTCAAAACTGTATTTTTTTGTGATAAATCGCACCTTAGTGAGAAATGTTTTTCAGCTAAGAAAATGTTTTTAGATGATAAGAAATTAATATTAAAGAAAAAAGGTGCATGTTTTTCTTGTTTAAAAAAATCTGGGCATATAAGTAAATTTTGTAATATTAAAAATCAGTGGAATTGTTCACATTGTATTAGTCATCATTTTGATTTAATGTGCGATAGAAATAATGAATCTAAATGAGTTGTTCCAAAATCTGAGAATTCCCTCTCTAACATCAGCAAAAGCGAAACTATCTTTTTGCAAAAGCTTTGTATTTTCATTAGACATCAAGGTCAGCAGAAATGAATTCGCGCTGTTTTCGATTCTGGTTCGCAATCTAGCTACATAAATGAAAACATCGTAAATCAACTCAATGTTTCTCCACTTACAACTGAAACTGTTATTCATGCGTTATTCGGCGGGAAAGAAACTAAACCGATGAATTATGATGTATTCCCAATCGAGGTCAGTAATTTAGACAAAACATTTTCTTGTAGTTTTGAAGTTCTTTCTGAATGAAGAATTTGCGGCTTTATTCCTAGGATTGAGGATAAAGATATTTTGAATGAATTGAAAAGAAAGAAAATAGATTTCTCAGATTCTTTCCGAAATGAAACAGAAATTAATCTTTTGATCGGCGCAGATGTGTTAGGAAAATTATTGACAGGAAATGCAATTGAATTAGAATCTGATTTAACTGCAGTTGAAACGAAACTCGGTTGGACTGTTTTTGGAAAGGATTCTTATAAAAAAGATAAATATTTTAACGACATTATCAATGCATTCCATGACCTTTCCAGTAAATAAACTTTGGCAACTTGAAGTTTTGGGTATTTCTAGCCCCACCGAATCTGAAGGGGGAAAAAACGATATTGATTTAAATGATTTTAATGACAAAATGAAAATTCTTCCTAATGGAAGACATGAAGTTGAACTTCCTTGGAAACATGATTCTAAGAATTTATCTAGTAATAAAGAATTAGTCTGGAAAAGACATGAAAAAATGATGAGCAAATTTGAAAATGGGGAATTCTTTTCGGATAACAAGAAAGTGTTGAATATTATTGAACGTGTGCCGGATTTCGAATTGAATAAAGAATGCCATTATTTATCACACCGGCCAGTGATTAAATTGGAAAGCCAAACTACAAAAATTCGCACGGTTTTTGACGCTTCTGCTTTTGAGCAAGGGAAACCTTCTTTGAACGAATGTTTGTTTAAGGGAAATAATCTAATAGAATTAATACCAGATATTCTCGATCGATTTAGAATGTATCCAATTGGTATTAGTGCAGATATTGAGAAGGCATTCTTAATGTTATCTGTTGCACCTAAAGATAGAAATTTTCTTAGATTCTTTTATCCTTGTAATGAAGAATTGATTTACATACATTGTAGAATTTTTTTGGTGTTTCTTCGAGCCCATTTTTATCGAATGCTACAATTATGCATCTTCTTAAAAATTGTACTGAATTTTATAATGTTGTGCAGAAACTCAAATATTCTTTTTATGTTGATAATTGTTTACATGGAGTTTGTAGTATCTCAAAGGCTGAGAATTTTATTGAAATAGCAAAAATCATTATGTCTAGAGGTTGTTGACCCGAACGCTACAAACGTGAAGTAAATACGAACAGAACAGCAGGATTAAACATAGCAGGTAGTACAAAAAAATGCAATGAATTTTCATGTTATAAACAGTTCAGCAATAAATATCGACAATTGAAACACTAACCAGGAACAATTTTTCATAAAATATAAACCAAAAAGTATAAAATTGTGTAAGAATATTTCTGTATACCTCAAGGATATAAAAAAGTGCACATTAAAGACAGATGTAAAATACAAACCAGATCACAATGATAGTTTTCTAAAAAAAATAACGGTTATATTTAAACACAAGTTTAGCAATGAGTTACAGAACTTGACAGGCTTTACGTATTACATGCACGACATTTTTAAGTATAAAAATTGCAGGTAGTCATTTTTCATTAAAAAAATTTACAAAATGTGTAAGAGAACATAGAAAAACTTCTGTAAAGATGAAAAATATAAAAAGTGTATATAAAGAGACCATTTGTAAAGTGTATATGACATGACGTATATCAAATAAGATAGATTGTTTTGAGGGAAAAAAATGACTATCATTTTCATGAGTTATTTTAACAATGTATTATAAAACAAGGCAGGTGTCAAATATTACAATCCGCACATTTTTAAAAATTCTTTATAGAATATAAACCAAAAAGTATAAAATTGTATGTGAATACTTTTGTATACTTCAAGGATATAAAAAAAGTGCACATAAAAGACAGTTCGTAAAATACATATAAGATAACATATATAGTTTTTTGAAAAACGACTGTCATACTTAAGAAAAAATTTTGCAATGAAATGTAAAACATGACAGGCTTTCAATATCATATGCGCGACATTTTTAAGTATAATAATTGCAGGTATTACATACAAATGTCTTTATTAAAAAAATTATAATATGTAGAAGACTGCATAGGAAGACGTCTGTAAAGCTGAAAAATGTACAGCAGAGACAGTTTGTAAAATGTATATAATATAACGAATATCAAATACCATGGACAGTTTTGAGGGAAAAAAAATAACTATCATTCTCATGAGCTATTTTAACAATGAATTGTAAAACAAGGCAGGTTTCAAATATTACAATCCGCACATTTTTAAGTTTACACCTGCTGTTCTGTTCGGTCTATATGACCCAAAATATATTTTATACCTTCGTAAGAATGTATAGTACAGGGATATTTTCATGAAAAGTGTTGTCATCTTTGGTAAATAATAAAAATATGTACGCCTAGAGGGATTTAGATTTATTCGTATTTAGAAGATATATTTTCCATTTTATACCTAATGTGTCGTTTGGGTCAATATGAACCAATGCAAACAAATTATTTATGTTTGTTCATCTATGTTCATTTTTATTTGGGATAATTCAAAAGAAAAGAATAAAAATACTTTCTGTAATTTATCCGTTTTTGAAACCTGTTTCATTGACGTATGTGTTCACTTGACAAGAGAACGCGTGCGAGGTCCAAAAGTTGACACGATTGGCGAAACTCTTTGTTTTTATTGCAACGTTTCTTTTTCCCCGCTGCATTTCACTTTCTAATATATTGTAAAAGAGATGTGACTGAGAATGGACAAAAAAAAAAAAGTATTCGAAGAAACTGTCAGATATATATTTCGTGCGACAATGTGCACCATATCGATAGTTATTCGTTTTGATAATAACTGCACTCGTCAAGCAAGAAAGAAGGAATTTGGATAAATTAGCTGCAGTGCGAAATATCTGGGAAACGTGGATAGAAATTCTACCAAAATTATATAATCCGAATGAAAATATTACTCTAGATGAACAATTAGTAGGATTTCGTCGTCGATATCCTTTCAAACAGTATGTACCCAGTAAGCCATCTAAATATAGGATTGAAATATGGACTTTATGTGACAGTAAAACTTCGCATGTACTGAAAACACAAATTTACACTGGAAAAGAATAAGGGTCAAAGCAAAAGAAAAATCAGGTAAAGAGTAGTATGTGATCTTATTTATGGGCTACAGCTGAAACTACCCAAAAGCATCGCTAAGTTAGAAGAAAGATTCGGACGGGAAGACTTACTGGTTCAAATATACGTGAGAGACTTGCTGACCATGGTGATGAAGAATGCGGCCTCCGGACCTTCCAAGACTGACCTTCCAGCATTATATGACGAACTGGAAGGGAAAATAAGCGCCCTAGAAAGCCTAGGACGTACCCAGGAAAAATATAGCGAATTCCTGTGTCTATTTGTGGAGTCCTGTTTGCCTGAAGAAATTTTACCTGAAGAAATTTTATTGGCCTGGGAAAGGAGCCAGTACGAACGTAGCCTGTCAGAGACTAAAGATCCACGAACTTTAGAGGTCTTAATGAAATTCATACGTCAGGAAGTCAAAGGTGAACAAATGATCAACCTTGCTAGAGCTGGATTCGGACCCTAGCCAGGCTGTCGTAGAAGGGATAATTACAGAATCCATAATGAACAGTTACAACCGATTGAATCAACAACCGCTTCAGCGTTGGTAAGTCTTCAAACGCAAGATAAAAAGGTTCAAAACTGTATTTTTTTGTGATAAATCGCACCTTAGTGAGAAATGTTTTTCAGCTAAGAAAATGTTTTTAGATGATAAGAAATTAATATTAAAGAAAAAAGGTGCATGTTTTTCTTGTTTAAAAAAATCTGGGCATGTAAGTAAATTTTGTAATATTAAAAATCAGTGGAATTGTTCACATTGTATTAGTCATCATTTTGATTTAATGTGCGATAGAAATAATGAATCTAAATGAGTTGCTCCAAAATATGAGAATTCCCTCTCTAACATCAGCAAAAGCGAAACTATCTTTTTGCAAAAGCTTTGTATTTTCATTAGACATCAAGGTCAGCAGAAATGAATTCGCGCTGTTTTCGATTCTGGTTCGCAATCTAGCTACATAAATGAAAACATCGTAAATCAACTCAATGTTTCTCCACTTACAACTGAAACTGTTATTCATGCGTTATTCGGCGGGAAAGAAACTAAACCGATGAATTATGATGTATTCCCAATCGAGGTCAGTAATTTAGACAAAACATTTTCTTGTAGTTTTGAAGTTCTTTCTGAATGAAGAATTTGCGGCTTTATTCCTAGGATTGAGGATAAAGATATTTTGAATGAATTGAAAAGAAAGAAAATAGATTTCTCAGATTCTTTCCGAAATGAAACAGAAATTAATCTTTTGATCGGCGCAGATGTGTTAGGAAAATTATTGACAGGAAATGCAATTGAATTAGAATCTGATTTAACTGCAGTTGAAACGAAACTCGGTTGGACTGTTTTTGGAAAGGATTCTTATAAAAAAGATAAATATTTTAACGACATTATCAATGCATTCCATGACCTTTCCAGTAAATAAACTTTGGCAACTTGAAGTTTTGGGTATTTCTAGCCCCACCGAATCTGAAGGGGGAAAAAACGATATTGATTTAAATGATTTTAATGACAAAATGAAAATTCTTCCTAATGGAAGACATGAAGTTGAACTTCCTTGGAAACATGATTCTAAGAATTTATCTAGTAATAAAGAATTAGTCTGGAAAAGACATGAAAAAATGATGAGCAAATTTGAAAATGGGGAATTCTTTTCGGATAACAAGAAAGTGTTGAATATTATTGAACGTGTGCCGGATTTCGAATTGAATAAAGAATGCCATTATTTATCACACCGGCCAGTGATTAAATTGGAAAGCCAAACTACAAAAATTCGCACGGTTTTTGACGCTTCTGCTTTTGAGCAAGGGAAACCTTCTTTGAACGAATGTTTGTTTAAGGGAAATAATCTAATAGAATTAATACCAGATATTCTCGATCGATTTAGAATGTATCCAATTGGTATTAGTGCAGATATTGAGAAGGCATTCTTAATGTTATCTGTTGCACCTAAAGATAGAAATTTTCTTAGATTCTTTTATCCTTGTAATGAAGAATTGATTTACATACATTGTAGAATTGCATTTGGTGTTTCTTCGAGCCCATTTTTATTGAATGCTACAATTATGCATCTTCTTAAAAATTGTACTGAATTTTATAATGTTGTGCAGAAACTCAAATATTCTTTTTATGTTGATAATTGTTTACATGGAGTTTGTAGTATCTCAAAGGCTGAGAATTTTATTGAAATAGCAAAAATCATTATGTCTAGAGGTTGTTGACCCGAACGCTACAAACGTGAAGTAAATACGAACAGAACAGCAGGATTAAACATAGCAGGTAGTACAAAAAAATGCAATGAATTTTCATGTTATAAACAGTTCAGCAATAAATATCGACAATTGAAACACTAACCAGGAACAATTTTTCATAAAATATAAACCAAAAAGTATAAAATTGTGTAAGAATATTTCTGTATACCTCAAGGATATAAAAAAGTGCACATTAAAGACAGATGTAAAATACAAACCAGATCACAATGATAGTTTTCTAAAAAAAATAACGGTTATATTTAAACACAAGTTTAGCAATGAGTTACAGAACTTGACAGGCTTTACGTATTACATGCAGACATTTTTAAGTATAAAAATTGCAGGTAGTCATTTTTCATTAAAAAAATTTACAAAATGTGTAAGAGAACATAGAAAAACTTCTGTAAAGATGAAAAATATAAAAAGTGTATATAAAGAGACCATTTGTAAAGTGTATATGACATGACGTATATCAAATAAGATAGATTGTTTTGAGGGAAAAAAATGACTATCATTTTCATGAGTTATTTTAACAATGTATTATAAAACAAGGCAGGTGTCAAATATTACAATCCGCACATTTTTAAAAATTCTTTATAGAATATAAACCAAAAAGTATAAAATTGTATGTGAATACTTTTGTATACTTCAAGGATATAAAAAAAGTGCACATAAAAGACAGTTCGTAAAATACATATAAGATAACATATATAGTTTTTTGAAAAACGACTGTCATACTTAAGAAAAAATTTTGCAATGAAATGTAAAACATGACAGGCTTTCAATATCATATGCGCGACATTTTTAAGTATAATAATTGCAGGTATTACATACAAATGTCTTTATTAAAAAAATTATAATATGTAGAAGACTGCATAGGAAGACGTCTGTAAAGCTGAAAAATGTACAGCAGAGACAGTTTGTAAAATGTATATAATATAACGAATATCAAATACCATGGACAGTTTTGAGGGAAAAAAAATAACTATCATTCTCATGAGCTATTTTAACAATGAATTGTAAAACAAGGCAGGTTTCAAATATTACAATCCGCACATTTTTAAGTTTACACCTGCTGTTCTGTTCGGTCTATATGACCCAAAATATATTGTATACCTTCGTAAGAATGTATAGTACAGGGATATTTTCATGAAAAGTGTTGTCATCTTTGGTAAATAATAAAAATATGTACGCCTAGAGGGATTTAGATTTATTCGTATTTAGAAGATATATTTTCCATTTTATACCTAATGTGTCGTTTGGGTCAATATGAACCAATGCAAACAAATTATTTATGTTTGTTCATCTATGTTCATTTTTATTTGGGATAATTCAAAAGAAAAGAATAAAAATACTTTCTGTAATTTATCCGTTTTTGAAACCTGTTTCATTGACGTATGTGTTCACTTGACAAGAGAACGCGTGCGAGGTCCAAAAGTTGACACGATTGGCGAAACTCTTTGTTTTTATTGCAACATTTCTTTTTCCCCGCTGCATTTCACTTTCTGATATATTGTAAAAGAGATGTGACTGAGAATGGACAAAAAAAAAAAAAAAAAAAGTATTCGAAGAAACTGGCAGATATATATATCGTGCGACAATGTGCACCATATCGATAGTTATTCGTTTTGATAATAACTGCACTCGTCAAGCAAGAAAGAAGGAATTTGGATAAATTAGCTGCAGTGCGAAATATCTGGGAAACGTGGATAGAAATTCTACCAAAATTATATAATCCGAATGAAAATATTACTCTAGATGAACAATTAGTAGGATTTCGTCGTCGATATCCTTTCAAACAGTATGTACCCAGTAAGCCATCTAAATATAGGATTGAAATATGGACTTTATGTGACAGTAAAACTTCGCATGTACTGAAAACACAAATTTACACTGGAAAAGAATAAGGGTCAAAGCAAAAGAAAAATCAGGTAAAGAGTAGTATGTGATCTTATTTATGGGCTACAGCTGAAACTACCCAAAAGCCATCGCTAAGTTAGAAGAAAGATTCGGACGGGAAGACTTACTGGTTCAAATATACGTGAGAGACTTGCTGACCATGGTGATGAAGAATGCGGCCTCCGGACCTTCCAGCATTATATGACGAACTGGAAGGGAAAATAAGCGCCCTAGAAAGCCTAGGACGTACCCAGGAAAAATATAGCGAATTCCTGTGTCTATTTGTGGAGTCCTGTTTGCCTGAAGAAATTTTACCTGAAGAAATTTTATTGGCCTGGGAAATGAGCCAGAACGAACGTAGCCTGTCAGAGACTAAAGATCCACGAACTTTAGAGGTCTTAATGAACTTCATACGTCAGGAAGTCAAAGGTGAACAAATGATCAACCTTGCTAGAGCTGGATTCGGACCCCAGCCAGGCTGTCGTAGAAGGGATAATTACAGAATCCATAATGAACAGTTACAACCGATTGAATCAACAACCGCTTCAGCGTTGGTAAGTCTTCAAACGCAAGATAAAAAGGTTCAAAACTGTATTTTTTTGTGATAAATCGCACCTTAGTGAGAAATGTTTTTCAGCTAAGAAAATGTTTTTAGATGATAAGAAATTAATATTAAAGAAAAAAGGTGCATGTTTTTCTTGTTTAAAAAAATCTGGGCATATAAGTAAATTTTGTAATATTAAAAATCAGTGGAATTGTTCACATTGTATTAGTCATCATTTTGATTTAATGTGCGATAGAAATAATGAATCTAAATGAGTTGCTCCAAAATCTGAGAATTCCCTCTCTAACATCAGCAAAAGCGAAACTATCTTTTTGCAAAAGCTTTGTATTTTCATTAGACATCAAGGTCAGCAGAAATGAATTCGCGCTGTTTTCGATTCTGGTTCGCAATCTAGCTACATAAATGAAAACATCGTAAATCAACTCAATGTTTCTCCACTTACAACTGAAACTGTTATTCATGCGTTATTCGGCGGGAAAGAAACTAAACCGATGAATTATGATGTATTCCCAATCGAGGTCAGTAATTTAGACAAAACATTTTCTTGTAGTTTTGAAGTTCTTTCTGAATGAAGAATTTGCGGCTTTATTCCTAGGATTGAGGATAAAGATATTTTGAATGAATTGAAAAGAAAGAAAATAGATTTCTCAGATTCTTTCCGAAATGAAACAGAAATTAATCTTTTGATCGGCGCAGATGTGTTAGGAAAATTATTGACAGGAAATGCAATTGAATTAGAATCTGATTTAACTGCAGTTGAAACGAAACTCGGTTGGACTGTTTTTGGAAAGGATTCTTATAAAAAAGATAAATATTTTAACGACATTATCAATGCATTCCATGACCTTTCCAGTAAATAAACTTTGGCAACTTGAAGTATTGGGTATTTCTAGCCCCACCGAATCTGAAGGGGGAAAAAACGATATTGATTTAAATGATTTTAATGACAAAATGAAAATTCTTCCTAATGGAAGACATGAAGTTGAACTTCCTTGGAAACATGATTCTAAGAATTTATCTAGTAATAAAGAATTAGTCTGGAAAAGACATGAAAAAATGATGAGCAAATTTGAAAATGGGGAATTCTTTTCGGATAACAAAAAAGTGTTGAATATTATTGAACGTGTGCCGGATTTCGAATTGAATAAAGAATGCCATTATTTATCACACCGGCCAGTGATTAAATTGGAAAGCCAAACTACAAAAATTCGCACGGTTTTTGACGCTTCTGCTTTTGAGCAAGGGAAACCTTCTTTGAACGAATGTTTGTTTAAGGGAAATAATCTAATAGAATTAATACCAGATATTCTCGATCGATTTAGAATGTATCCAATTGGTATTAGTGCAGATATTGAGAAGGCATTCTTAATGTTATCTGTTGCACCTAAAGATAGAAATTTTCTTAGATTCTTTTATCCTTGTAATGCAGAATTGATTTACATACATTGTAGAATTGTATTTGGTGTTTCTTCGAGCCCATTTTTATCGAATGCTACAATTATGCATCTTCTTAAAAATTGTACTGAATTTTATAATGTTGTGCAGAAACTCAAATATTCTTTTTATGTTGATAATTGTTTACATGGAGTTTGTAGTATCTCAAAGGCTGAGAATTTTATTGAAATAGCAAAAATCATTGTGTCTAGAGGTTGTTGACCCGAACGCTACAAACGTGAAGTAAATACGAACAGAACAGCAGGATTAAACATAGCAGGTAGTACAAAAAAATGCAATGAATTTTCATGTTATAAACAGTTCAGCAATAAATATCGACAATTGAAACACTAACCAGGAACAATTTTTCATAAAATATAAACCAAAAAGTATAAAATTGTGTAAGAATATTTCTGTATACCTCAAGGATATAAAAAAGTGCACATTAAAGACAGATGTAAAATACAAACCAGATCACAATGATAGTTTTCTAAAAAAAATAACGGTTATATTTAAACACAAGTTTAGCAATGAGTTACAGAACTTGACAGGCTTTACGTATTACATGCACGACATTTTTAAGTATAAAAATTGCAGGTAGTCATTTTTCATTAAAAAAATTTACAAAATGTGTAAGAGAACATAGAAAAACTTCTGTAAAGATGAAAAATATAAAAAGTGTATATAAAGAGACCATTTGTAAAGTGTATATGACATGACGTATATCAAATAAGATAGATTGTTTTGAGGGAAAAAAATGACTATCATTTTCATGAGTTATTTTAACAATGTATTATAAAACAAGGCAGGTGTCAAATATTACAATCCGCACATTTTTAAAAATTCTTTATAGAATATAAACCAAAAAGTATAAAATTGTATGTGAATACTTTTATATACTTCAAGGATATAAAAAAAGTGCACATAAAAGACAGTTCGTAAAATACATATAAGATAACATAGATAGTTTTTTGAAAAACGACTGTCATACTTAAGCACAAATTTTGCAATGAAATGTAAAACATGACAGGCTTTCAATATCATATGCGCGACATTTTTAAGTATAATAATTGCAGGTATTACATACAAATGTCTTTATTAAAAAAATTATAATATGTAGAAGACTGCATAGGAAGACGTCTGTAAAGCTGAAAAATGTACAGCAGAGACAGTTTGTAAAATGTATATAATATAACGAATATCAAATACCATGGACAGTTTTGAGGGGAAAAAAATAACTATCATTCTCATGAGCTATTTTAACAATGAATTGAAAAACAAGGCAGGTTTCAAATATTACAATCCGCACATTTTTAAGTTTACACCTGCTGTTCTGTTCGGTCTATATGACCCAAAATATATTTTATACCTTCGTAAGAATGTATAGTACAGGGATATTTTCATGAAAAGTGTTGTCATCTTTGGTAAATAATAAAAATATGTACGCCTAGAGGGATTTAGATTTATTCGTATTTAGAAGATATATTTTCCATTTTATACCTAATGTATCGTTTGGGTCAATATGAACCAATGCAAACAAATTATTTATGTTTGCTCATCTATGTTCATTTTTATTTGGAATAATTCAAAAGAAAAGAATAAAAATACTTTCTGTAATTTATCCGTTTTTGAAACCTGTTTCATTGACGTATGTGTTCACTTGACAAGAGAACGCGTGCGAGGTCCAAAAGTTGACACGATTGGCGAAACTCTTTGTTTTTATTGCAACGTTTCTTTTTTTCCGCTGTATTTCACTTTCTGATATATTGTAAAAGAGATGTGACTGAGAATGGACAAAAAAAAAAGTATTCGAAGAAACTGGCAGATGTATATTTCGTGCGACAATGTGCACCATATCGATAGTTATTCGTTTTGATAATAACTGCACTCGTCAAGCAAGAAAGAAGGAATTTGGATAAATTAGCTGCAGTGCGAAATATCTGGGAAACGTGGATAGAAATTCTACCAAAATTATATAATCCGAATGAAAATATTACTCTAGATGAACAATTAGTAGGATTTCGTCGTCGATATCCTCTCAAACAGTATGTACCCAGTAAGCCATCTAAATATAGGATTGAAATATGGACTTTATGTGACAGTAAAACTTCGCATGTACTGAAAACACAAATTTACACTGGAAAAGAATAAGGGTCAAAGCAAAAGAAAAATCAGGTAAAGAGTAGTATGTGATCTTATTTATGGGCTACAGCTGAAACTACCCAAAAGCCATCGCTAAGTTAGAAGAAAGATTCGGACGGGAAGACTTACTGGTTCAAATATACGTGAGAGACTTGCTGACCATGGTGATGAAGAATGCGGCCTCCGGACCTTCCAGCATTATATGACGAACTGGAAGGGAAAATAAGCGCCCTAGAAAGCCTAGGACGTACCCAGGAAAAATATAGCGAATTCCTGTGTCTATTTGTGGAGTCCTGTTTGCCTGAAGAAATTTTATTGGCCTGGGAAAGGAGCCAGAACGAACGTAGCCTGTCAGAGACTAAAGATCCACGAACTTTAGAGGTCTTAATGAACTTCATACGTCAGGAAGTCAAAGGTGAACAAATGATCAACCTTGCTAGAGCTGGATTCGGACCCCAGCCAGGCTGTCGTAGAAGGGATAATTACAGAATCCATAATGAACAGTTACAACCGATTGAATCAACAACCGCTTCAGCGTTGGTAAGTCTTCAAACGCAAGATAAAAAGGTTCAAAACTGTATTTTTTTGTGATAAATCGCACCTTAGTGAGAAATGTTTTTCAGCTAAGAAAATGTTTTTAGATGATAAGAAATTAATATTAAAAAAAAAAGGTGCATGTTTTTCTTGTTTAAAAAAATCTGGGCATATAAGTAAATTTTGTAATATTAAAAATCAGTGGAATTGTTCACATTGTATTAGTCATCATTTTGATTTAATGTGCGATAGAAATAATGAATCTAAATGAGTTGCTCCAAAATCTGAGAATTCCCTCTCTAACATCAGCAAAAGCGAAACTATCTTTTTGCAAAAGCTTTGTATTTTCATTAGACATCAAGGTCAGCAGAAATGAATTCGCGCTGTTTTCGATTCTGGTTCGCAATCTAGCTACATAAATGAAAACATCGTAAATCAACTCAGTGTTTCTCCACTTACAACTGAAACTGTTATTCATGCGTTATTCGGCGGGAAAGAAACTAAACCGATGAATTATGATGTATTCCCAATCGAGGTCAGTAATTTAGACAAAACATTTTCTTGTAGTTTTGAAGTTCTTTCTGAATGAAGAATTTGCGGCTTTATTCCTAGGATTGAGGATAAAGATATTTTGAATGAATTGAAAAGAAAGAAAATAGATTTCTCAGATTCTTTCCGAAATGAAACAGAAATTAATCTTTTGATCGGCGCAGATGTGTTAGGAAAATTATTGACAGGAAATGCAATTGAATTAGAATCTGGTTTAACTGCAGTTGAAACGAAACTCGGTTGGACTGTTTTTGGAAAGGATTCTTATAAAAAAGATAAATATTTTAACGACATTATCAATGCATTCCATGACCTTTCCAGTAAATAAACTTTGGCAACTTGAAGTTTTGGGTATTTCTAGCCCCACCGAATCTGAAGGGGGAAAAAACGATATTGATTTAAATGATTTTAATGACAAAATGAAAATTCTTCCTGATGGAAGACATGAAGTTGAACTTCCTTGGAAACATGATTCTAAGAATTTATCTAGTAATAAAGAATTAGTCTGGAAAAGACATGAAAAAATGATGAGCAAATTTGAAAATGGGGAATTCTTTTCGGATAACAAGAAAGTGTTGAATATTATTGAACGTGTGCCGGATTTCGAATTGAATAAAGAATGCCATTATTTATCACACCGGCCAGTGATTAAATTGGAAAGCCAAACTACAAAAATTCGCACGGTTTTTGACGCTTCTGCTTTTGAGCAAGGGAAACCTTCTTTGAACGAATGTTTGTTTAAGGGAAATAATCTAATAGAATTAATACCAGATATTCTCGATCGATTTAGAATGTATCCAATTGGTATTAGTGCAGATATTGAGAAGGCATTCTTAATGTTATCTGTTGCACCTAAAGATAGAAATTTTCTTAGATTCTTTTATCCTTGTAATGAAGAATTGATTTATATACATTGTAGAATTGTATTTGGTGTTTCTTCGAGCCCATTTTTATTGAATGCTACAATTATGCATCTTCTTAAAAATTGTACTGAATTTTATAATGTTGTGCAGAAACTCAAATATTCTTTTTATGTTGATAATTGTTTACATGGAGTTTGTAGTATCTCAAAGGCTGAGAATTTTATTGAAGTAGCAAAAATCATTATGTCTAGAGGTTGTTGACCCGAACGCTACAAACGTGAAGTAAATACGAACAGAACAGCAGGATTAAACATAGCAGGTAGTACAAAAAAATGCAATGAATTTTCATGTTATAAACAGTTCAGCAATAAATATCGACAATTGAAACACTAACCAGGAACAATTTTTCATAAAATATAAACCAAAAAGTATAAAATTGTGTAAGAATATTTCTGTATACCTCAAGGATATAAAAAAGTGCACATTAAAGACAGATGTAAAATACAAACCAGATCACAATGATAGTTTTCTAAAAAAAATAACGGTTATATTTAAACACAAGTTTAGCAATGAGTTACAGAACTTGACAGGCTTTAAGTATAACATGCGAGAATTTTTAAGTATAAAAATTGAGGGTAATCATCTTTCATTAAAAAAAATTACTACAAGTATACAAAATGAGAGCATAGAAAAACTTCTATAAACATGAAAAATATAAAAAGTGTATATCAGGAGACCGTTTGTAAAATGTATATGATACGACCTATATCAAATAAGACAGAGAGTTTTGAGGGGAAAAAATGACTATTATTTTCATGAGTTATTTTAACACTGTATTATAAAACAAGGCAGGTTTAAAACAGGCAAATATTACAAGCAGCACATTTTCAAGAATTAAAATAGCAGGTAGTAAAAGATATGCAGTGAATTTTCATGTTATACACAGTTCGTCAATAAATTTCGGCAATGCAAACAGTAACAATTCTTTATGAAATATAAACCAAAAAATATATAATTGTATATGAATACTTTTGTATACTTCAAGGATATAAAAAAAGTGCATATAAAAGACAGTTCGTAAAATATATAGAAGATAACATAGATAGTTTTCTGAAAAGCGACTGTCATACTTAAGCACAAATTTTGCAATGAAATGTAAAACATGACAGGCTTTCAATATCATATGCGCGACATTTTTAAGTATAATAATTGCAGGTATTCTTTCAAATGTAAATTTTCATTCAAAAAATTAAAAATGTAGAAGACCCGTATTCCCTAGAAATAAAAAAGGGAATGTTCTTGAAGGTATATTTAAGTTGCTCGGTTTTCCTGTGAAAAAACATTGTGAAGCATTTTTTGACTTCTCCTTCATACAAGATTTTCTGAACTTCAGTGCATGTAAGTAAAATAATGAAATGTAGAACTTGGCAGGCTTTAATATTACATTCAGATTTTTAAGTATAAAAATTGAAGGTATTACATACAAATGTCATTCTTCGTGAAAAAAAAAAAATTCAAAATGTATAAGATTGCAACGAAACGAACATACGAAAAAGTTTTCAACAAAGAAAAAGAATATTTGGATTGATTGATTATTAAATACATTGTCCTAATAGCATAGAAGTTCAGGTGGAGGAAAATTTTTTGAAACTTCCGTTAGATAAGCCGATGCTGAATAAAATAAAGTCAGTAGTTGGGCCTATTGGATCTGAAATAATGAGATGGAAATTATTCCTGGAAACCTTCATAGACAAAGAAAAAGAATATTTCGATCAACATATTTTAGGACAACTTCAGTTGACATTCGAGGCTGCGAGACAAATTGCCAATCCACATTTCTCAGATGTCATTTTTGCGTTCCGTAAAAATGGCATTATGTAGAAGAATATTTAAAAAGATCCTATTGTTATTTCATCCTCTGGTGTAGTGAAACTTTGGAATTTTATAATGCCATTATTTTTAGATGGAAGCCAAGGAAGTTAAAAAGTATTGATCTTCGATACCAGAGTCTTGAGTTACTTCTTGAAACTACTGAATATAATGAAAGTGTTGATGTGTGGAGTGTTAAATGTATTTTTGCAAAACTTTTGTTGAAAACACCCTTATTCCCTAGAAATAAAACAGGGAATGTTCTTGAAGGTATATTTAAGTTGATGCGTTTTCCTGTGAAAGGACATTGTGAAGCATTTTTTTACTTCCCCTTCATACAAGATTTTCTGAACTTCAGTGCATGTAAGTATAATAAGTTAGTGAAATTTCACCATTGGCTATGAATCTAGTGCATAAATGTTTTCGTTCTAACCCTGAAATCAGGTTAAGAGCTGATCTGTGTCTTCACCATGCGTAGGATTAGATTAGATTCTCAGAGGACCCAGAAGCATGTCATGTAAAAGAAATTGTCAAACTTGTGAACGAAGCTAATATATATAGAAGTATACGAATAGTGAAAGAAAAAAAAACGTATCTAAATTTCGATTGCCCTCTTTGTTTTGTATTTTGATAAATGCTCAATAAAAATCTCCCGTTTTCTTAAAAAATGTTTTTAAACAAAATTAAACAAAAACTACACTAGTTGAGAGGCTAAATACATATATAGGTGGCTATACTCGACAGATTGCCTATTTATATTTTAGTAATATAGCACACGAACGATAATAATGGAGACGACGCTCAAAACTAATCTGAAGAGTAATTTTTTAGAGACGTATCTCAGAAAATTAGTTATTTGTATGCGGAATTCAAAAGATATTCTACTAAAATCGAAAATTTTAAATTCAATTAAGACTGTTTCAGCCCCATTTCTGATTATAGAATACATTGGCGGAATAGCAAAGGATTCATGTAAGAGAAAATGTCTCGAAACTTCAGTTTTACAGGATGGAGTTTTCATCCCCAAGCCCAACAACCTACATGGAGAACCAGTCCCCTGATATAATCCCCAGGGGCAGGGTACCCGGCTATACCCCCAGGCACTGGGTACCCATTTCAGTCGCCTCGTACGACATGCATGGGCTACAGTGGGACTATTCTTTCACACCCGGTCACCACACGGGTGATAAGTGAATCGATCAAAACTATTATTTCTTGCAGAAATTAAACATTTATATTGTGTATTTTTATTCTAATTCGAATTGCATATCTAAATTTTGGCACAATAGCATACGAACGATTATAATGGAGACGAAGCTCAAAATTAATCTGAAGTGTAATCTTGCAGATAAATGTCTCAAAAAAAATATTTTTTCGCATGTGGAATTCAAACGATATGTCACTCATAATCGAAAATTTCAAATTCAAATAAAACTGTTCCGGCCCCATTTCTGATTATAGAATACAATGACGGAATAGCATAGATGTTGATGTAAAAATAAATGTTTCGAAACTTCCGTTACTCAAGCTGAACAAAACAGAACCAGTAGTTAGGCTTGTTGGTTCAGACATAGTGAGGTGGAAAATATTCCACGAACCTTTCATATACAATAAAAAAGAATATTTCCATAAAAATATATTAGAACAACTTAAATGGACATGCGAGGTTGAAAGCCAAAGGACCCATACAGACTTCCCAGATGTCATTTTTGTGTTATATTCTCACCAGAATAATAATAATCATCTTCCTACAAGTTAAACAGTGGTGCTCTACATTTCAGTGCTCCAAATTTTGTCTTCCTGCAATTCATCAAGAGGTGATTGTGTTCATGAAAGTGTTGATGTGTGGAGTGTTAACTGTATTTTTGCACAACTTTTGTTGAAAAGACCCTTCTTCCCTAGAAATGAAAAAGGGAATGTTCTTGAATGTATATTTAAGTTGCTCGGTTTTCCTGTGAAAAAACATTGTGAAGCATTTTTTGACTTCTCCTTCATACAAGATTTTCTGAACTTCAGTGCATGTAAGTAAAATAATGAAATGTAGAACTTGGCAGGCTTTAATATTACATTCAGATTTTTAAGTATAAAAATTGAAGGTATTACATACAAATGTCATTCTTCGTGAAAAAAAAAAAAATTCAAAATGTATAAGATTGCAACGAAACGAACATACGAAAAAGTTTTCAACAAAGAAAAAGAATATTTGGATTGATTGATTATTAAATACATTGTCCTAATAGCATAGAAGTTCAGGTGGAGGAAAATTTTTTGAAACTTCCGTTAGATAAGCCGATGCTGAATAAAATAAAGTCAGTAGTTGGGCCTATTGGATCTGAAATAATGAGATGGAAATTATTCCTGGAAACCTTCATAGACAAAGAAAAAGAATATTTCGATCAACATATTTTAGGACAACTTCAGTTGACATTCGAGGCTGCGAGACAAATTGCCAATCGACATTTCTCAGATGTCATTTTTGCGTTCCGTAAAAATGGCATTATGTAGAAGAATATTTAAAAAGATCCTATTGTTATTTCATCCTCTGGTGTAGTGAAACTTTGGAATTTTATAATGCCATTATTTTTAGATGGAAGCCAAGGAAGTTAAAAAGTATTGATCTTCGATACCAGAGTCTTGAGTTACTTCTTGAAACTACTGAATATAATGAAAGTGTTGATGTGTGGAGTGTTAAATGTATTTTTGCAAAACTTTTGTTGAAAACACCCTTATTCCCTAGAAATAAAACAGGGAATGTTCTTGAAGGTATATTTAAGTTGATGCGTTTTCCTGTGAAAGGACATTGTGAAGCATTTTTTTTACTTCCCCTTCATACAAGATTTTCTGAACTTCAGTGCATGTAAGTATAATAAGTTAGTGAAATTTCACCATTGGCTATGAATCTAGTGCATAAATGTTTTCGTTCTAACCCTGAAATCAGGTTAAGAGCTGATCTGTGTCTTCACCATGCGTAGGATTAGATTAGATTCTCAGAGGACCCAGAAGCATGTCATGTAAAAGAAATTGTCAAACTTGTGAACGAAGCTAATATATATAGAAGTATACGAATAGTGAAAGAAAAAAAAACGTATCTAAATTTCGATTGCCCTCTTTGTTTTGTATTTTGATAAATGCTCAATAAAAATCTCCCGTTTTCTTAAAAAATGTTTTTAAACAAAATTAAACAAAAACTACACTAGTTGAGAGGCTAAATACATATATAGGTGGCTATACTCGACAGATTGCCTATTTATATTTTAGTAATATAGCACACGAACGATAATAATGGAGACGACGCTCAAAACTAATCTGAAGAGTAATTTTTTAGAGACGTATCTCAGAAAATTAGTTATTTGTATGCGGAATTCAAAAGATATTCTACTAAAATCGAAAATTTTAAATTCAATTAAGACTGTTTCAGCCCCATTTCTGATTATAGAATACATTGGCGGAATAGCAAAGGATTCATGTAAGAGAAAATGTCTCGAAACTTCAGTTTTACAGGATGGAGTTTTCATCCCCAAGCCCAACAACCTACATGGAGAACCAGTCCCCTGATATAATCCCCAGGGGCAGGGTACCCGGCTATACCCCCAGGCACTGGGTACCCATTTCAGTCGCCTCGTACGACATGCATGGGCTACAGTGGGACTATTCTTTCACACCCGGTCACCACACGGGTGATAAGTGAATCGATCAAAACTATTATTTCTTGCAGAAATTAAACATTTATATTGTGTATTTTTATTCTAATTCGAATTGCATATCTAAATTTTGGCACAATAGCATACGAACGATTATAATGGAGACGAAGCTCAAAATTAATCTGAAGTGTAATCTTGCAGATAAATGTCTCAAAAAAATATTTTTTCGCATGTGGAATTCAAACGATATGTCACTCATAATCGAAAATTTCAAATTCAAATAAAACTGTTCCGGCCCCATTTCTGATTATAGAATACAATGACGGAATAGCATAGATGTAGATGTAAAAATAAATGTTTCGAAACATCCGTTACTCAAGCTGAACAAAACAGAACCAGTAGTTAGGCTTGTTGGTTCAGACATAGTGAGGTGGAAAATATTCCACGAACCTTTCATATACAATAAAAAAGAATATTTCCATAAAAATATATTAGAACAACTTAAATGGACATGCGAGGTTGAAAGCCAAAGGACCCATACAGACTTCCCAGATGTCATTTTTGTGTTATATTCTCACCAGAATAATAATAATCATCTTCCTACATGTTAAACAGTGGTGCTCTACATTTCAATGTTAAAAATTTTGTGTTCCTGTAATTCATCAAGAGGTGATTGTGTTCATGAAAGTGTTGATGTGTGGAGTGTTAACTGTATTTTTGCACAACTTTTGTTGAAAAGACCCTTCTTCCCTAGAAATGAAAAAGGGAATGTGCTTGAATGTATATTTAAGTTGCTGGGTTTTCCTGTGAAAGAACATTGTGAAGCATTTTTTGACTTCTCCTTCATAGAAGAGTTTCTGAACTTCAGTGCATGTAAGTATAATAATGAAATGTAGAACTTGGAAGGCTTTAATATTACATTCAGATTTTTAAGTATAAAAATTGAAAGTATTACATACAAATGTCATTCTTCGTGAAAAAAAATTCAAAATGTATAAGATTGCAACGAAACGAACATACGAAAACGTTTTCTACAAAGAAAAAGAATATTTGGATTGATTGATTATTAAATGCAATGTCCTAATAGCATAGAAGTTCAGGTGCAGGAAAATTTTTTGAAACTTCCGTTACCCAAGCCGATGCTGAATAAAATTGTCATTAGTTGGGCCTATTGGATCTGAAATAATGAGATGGAAATTATTGCTGGAAACCTTCATAGACAAAGAAAAAGAATATTTCGATCAACATATTTTAGGACAACTTCAGTTCACATTCGAGGCTGCCAGACAAATTGCCAATCCACATTTCTCAGATGTCATTTTTGCGTTCCGTAAAAATGGCATTATGTAGAAGAATATTTAAAAAGTTCCTATTGTTATTTCATCCTCTGGTGTAGTGAAACTTTGGAATTTTATAATGCCTTTATTTTTAGATGGAAGCCAAGGAAGTTAAAAAGTATTGATCTTCCATACCAGAGTCTTGAGTTACTTCTTGAAACTACTGAATATAATGAAAGTGTTGATGTGTGGAGTGTTAAATGTATTTTTGCACAACTTCTTTTGAAAAGACAATTATTCCCTAGAAATGAAACCGGGAATGTTCTTGAAGGTATATTTAAGTGGCTGCGTTTTCCTGTGAAAGAACATTGTGAAGCGTTTTTTGAATTCCCCTTCATACAAGATTTTCTGAACTTCAGTGCATGTAAGTATAATAAGTTAGTGAAATTTCACCATTGGCTATGAATCTAGTGCATAAATGTTTTCGTTCTAACCCTGAAATCAGGTTAAGAGCTGATCTGTGTCTTCACCATGCGTAGGATTAGATTAGATTCTCAGAGGACCCAGAAGCATGTCATGTAAAAGAAATTGTCAAACTTATGAACGAAGCTAATATATATAGAAGTATACGAATAGTGAAAGAAAAAAAAACGTATCTAAATTTCGATTGCTCTCTTTGTTTTGTATTTTGATAAATGCTCAATAAAAATCTCCCGTTTTCTTAAAAAATGTTTTGAAACAAAATTAAACAAAAACTACACTAGTTGAGAGGCTAAATACATATATAGGTGGCTATACTCGACAGATTGCATATTTATATTTTAGTAATATAGCATACGAACGATAATAATGGAGACGAAGCTCAAAACTAATCTGAAGAGTAATTTTTTAGAGACGTATCTCAGAAAAACAGTGATTTGTATGCGGAATTCAAAAGACATTCTACTAAAATCGAAAATTTTAAATTCAATTAAGACTGTTTCAGCCCCATTTCTGATTATAGAATACATTGGCGGAATAGCATAGGATTCATGTAAAAGAAAATGTCTCGAAACTTCAGTTTTACAGGATGGAGTTTTCACCCAAGCCCAACAACCTACCTGGAGGACCAGTCCCCTGATATAATCCCCAGGGGCAGGGTACCCGGCTATACCCCCAGGCACTGGGTACCCATTTCAGTCGCCTCGTACGACATGCATGGGCTACAGTGGGACTATTCTTTCACACCCGGTCAACACACGGGTGATAAGTGAATCGATCAAAACTATTATTTCTTGCAGAAATTAAACATTTGTATTGTGTATTTTTATTCTAATTCGAATTGCATATCTAAATTTTGGCACAATAGCATACGAACGATTATAATGGAGAGGAAGCTCAAAATTAATCTGAAGTGTAATCTTGCAGATAAATGTCTCAAAAAAATATTTTTTCACATGTGGAATTCAAAAGATATGTTACTCATAATCGAAAATTTCAAATTCAAATAAAACTGTTCCGGCCCCATTTCTGATTATAGAATACAATGACGGAATAGCATAGATGGAGATGTAAAAATAAATGTTTCGAAACTTCCGTTACTCAAGCTGAACAAAACAGAACCAGTAGTTAGGCTTGTTGGTTCAGACATAGTGAGGTGGAAAATATTCCACGAACCTTTCATATACAATAAAAAAGAATATTTCCATAAAAATATATTAGAACAACTTAAATGGACATGCGAGGTTGAAAGCCAAAGGACCCATACAGACTTCCCAGATGTCATTTTTGTGTTATATTCTCACCAGAATAATAATAATCATCTTCCTACATGTTAAACAGTGGTGCTCTACATTTCAATGTTAAAAATTTTGTGTTCCTGTAATTCATCAAGAGGTGATTGTGTTCATGAAAGTTTTGATGTGTGGAGTGTTAACTGTATTTTTGCACAACTTTTGTTGAAAAGACCCTTCTTCCCTAGAAATGAAAAAGGGAATGTTCTTGAATGTATATTTAAGTTGCTGGGTTTTCCTGTGAAAGAACATTGTGAAGCATTTTTTGACTTCTCCTTCATAGAAGTGTTTCTGAACTTCAGTGCATGTAAGTATAATAATGAAATGTAGAACTTGGAAGGCTTTAATATTACATTCAGATTTTTAAGTATAAAAATTGAAAGTATTACATACAAATGTCATTCTTCGTGAAAAAAAATTCAAAATGTATAAGATTGCAACGAAACGAACATACGAAAAAGTTTTCTACGAAGAAAAAGAATATTTGGATTGATTGATTATTAAATACAATGTCCTAATAGCATAGAAGTTCAGGTGCAGGAAAATTTTTTGAAACTTCCGTTAAACAAGCCGATGCTGAATAAAATTGTCAGTAGTTGGGCCTATTGGATCTGAAATAATGAGATGGAAATTATTCCTGGAAACCTTCATAGACAAAGAAAAAGAATATTTCGATCAACATATTTTAGGACAACTTCAGTTGACATTCGAGGCTGCGAGACAAATTGCCAATCCACATTTCTCAGATGTCATTTTTGCGTTCCGTAAAAATGGCATTATGTAGAAGAATATTTAAAAAGATCCTATTGTTATTTCATCCTCTGGTGTAGTGAAACTTTGGAATTTTATAATGCCATTATTTTTAGATGGAAGCCAAGGAAGTTAAAAAGTATTGATCTTCCATACCAGAGTCTCGAGTTACTTCTTGAAACTACTGAATCTAATGAAACTGTTGATGTGTGGAGTGTTAAATGTATTTTTGCAAAACTTCTTTTGAAAAGACAATTATTCCCTAGAAATGAAACCGGGAATGTTCTTGAAGGTATATTTAAGTGGCTGCGTTTTCCTGTGAAAGAACATTGTGAAGTATTTTTTGACTTCCCCTTCATACAAGATTTTCTGAACTTCAGTGCATGTAAGTATAATAAGTTAGTGAAATTTCACCATTGGCTATGAATCTAGTGCATAAATGTTTTCGTACTAACCCTGAAATCAGGTTAAGAGCTGATCTGTGTCTTCACCATGCGTAGGATTAGATTAGATTCTCAGAGGACCCAGAAGCATGTCATGTAAAAGAAATTGTCAAACTTATGAACGAAGCTAATATATATAGAAGTATACGAATAGTGAAAGAAAAAAAAATGTATCTAAATTTCGATTGCCCTCTTTGTTTTGTATTTTGATAAATGCTCAATAAAAATCTCCCGTTTTCTTAAAAAATGTTTTGAAACAAAATTAAACAAAAACTACACTAGTTGAGAGGCTAAATACATATATAGGTGGCTATACTCGACAGATTGCATATTTATATTTTAGTAATATAGCATACGAACGATAATAATGGAGACGACGCTCAAAACTAATCTGAAGAGTAATTTTTTAGAGACGTATCTCAGAAAAACAGTGATTTGTATGCGGAATTCAAAAGACATTCTACAAAAATCGAAAATTTAAAATTCAATTAAGACTGTTTCAGCTCCATTTCTGATTATAGAATACATTGGCGGAATAGCATAGGATTCATGTAAAAGAAAATGTCTCGAAACTTCAGTTTTACAGGATGGAGTTTTCACCCCAAGCCCAACAACCTACCTGGAGGACCAGTCCCCTGATATAATCCCCAGGTGCAGGGTACCCATTTCAGTCGCCTCGTACGACATGCATGGGCTACAGTGGGACTATTCTTTCACACCCGGTCAACACACGGGTGATAAGTGAATCGATCAAAACTATTATTTCTTGCAGAAATTAAACATTTATATTGTGTATTTTTATTCTAATTCGAATTGCATATCTAAATTTTGGCACAATAGCATACGAACGATTATAATGGAGACGAAGCTCAAAATTAATCTGAAGTGTAATCTTGCAGATAAATGTCTCAAAAAAATATTTTTTCACATGTTGAATTCAAAAGATATGTTACTCATAATCGAAAATTTCAAATTCAAATAAAACTGTTCCGGCCCCATTTCTGATTATAGAATACAATGACGGAATAGCATAGATGTAGATGTAAAAATAAATGTTTCGAAACTTCCGTTACTCAAGCTGAACAAAACAGAACCAGTAGTTAGGCTTGTTGGTTCAGACATAGTGAGGTGGAAAATATTCCACGAACCTTTCATATACAATAAAAAAGAATATTTCCATAAAAATATATTAGAACAACTTAAATGGACATGCGAGGTTGAAAGCCAAAGGACCCATACAGATTTCCCAGATGTCACTTTTTTTGTTATATTCTCACCAGAATAATAATAATCATCTTCCTACATGTTAAACAGTGGTGCTCTACATTTCAATGTTAAAAATTTTGTGTTCCTGTAATTCATCAAGAGGTGATTGTGTTCATGAAAGTGTTGATGTGTGGAGTGTTAACTGTATTTTTGCACAACTTTTGTTGAAAAGACCCTTCTTCCCTAGAAATGAAAAAGGGAATGTGCTTGAATGTATATTTAAGTTGCTGGGTTTTCCTGTGAAAGAACATTGTGAAGCATTTTTTGACTTCTCCTTCATAGAAGAGTTTCTGAACTTCAGTGCATGTAAGTATAATAATGAAATGTAGAACTTGGAAGGCTTTAATATTACATTCAGATTTTTAAGTATAAAAATTGAAAGTATTACATACAAATGTCATTCTTCGTGAAAAAAAATTCAAAATGTATAAGATTGCAACGAAACGAACATACGAAAACGTTTTCTACAAAGAAAAAGAATATTTGGATTGATTGATTATTAAATGCAATGTCCTAATAGCATAGAAGTTCAGGTGCAGGAAAATTTTTTGAAACTTCCGTTACCCAAGCCGATGCTGAATAAAATTGTCATTAGTTGGGCCTATTGGATCTGAAATAATGAGATGGAAATTATTGCTGGAAACCTTCATAGACAAAGAAAAAGAATATTTCGATCAACATATTTTAGGACAACTTCAGTTCACATTCGAGGCTGCCAGACAAATTGCCAATCCACATTTCTCAGATGTCATTTTTGCGTTCCGTAAAAATGGCATTATGTAGAAGAATATTTAAAAAGATCCTATTGTTATTTCATCCTCTGGTGTAGTGAAACTTTGGAATTTTATAATGCCATTATTTTTAGATGGAAGCCAAGGAAGTTAAAAAGTATTGATCTTCGATACCAGAGTCTTGAGTTACTTCTTGAAACTACTGAATATAATGAAAGTGTTGATGTGTGGAGTGTTAAATGTATTTTTGCAAAACTTTTGTTGAAAACACCCTTATTCCCTAGAAATAAAACAGGGAATGTTCTTGAAGGTATATTTAAGTTGATGCGTTTTCCTGTGAAAGGACATTGTGAAGCATTTTTTTTACTTCCCCTTCATACAAGATTTTCTGAACTTCAGTGCATGTAAGTATAATAAGTTAGTGAAATTTCACCATTGGCTATGAATCTAGTGCATAAATGTTTTCGTTCTAACCCTGAAATCAGGTTAAGAGCTGATCTGTGTCTTCACCATGCGTAGGATTAGATTAGATTCTCAGAGGACCCAGAAGCATGTCATGTAAAAGAAATTGTCAAACTTGTGAACGAAGCTAATATATATAGAAGTATACGAATAGTGAAAGAAAAAAAAACGTATCTAAATTTCGATTGCCCTCTTTGTTTTGTATTTTGATAAATGCTCAATAAAAATCTCCCGTTTTCTTAAAAAATGTTTTTAAACAAAATTAAACAAAAACTACACTAGTTGAGAGGCTAAATACATATATAGGTGGCTATACTCGACAGATTGCCTATTTATATTTTAGTAATATAGCACACGAACGATAATAATGGAGACGACGCTCAAAACTAATCTGAAGAGTAATTTTTTAGAGACGTATCTCAGAAAATTAGTTATTTGTATGCGGAATTCAAAAGATATTCTACTAAAATCGAAAATTTTAAATTCAATTAAGACTGTTTCAGCCCCATTTCTGATTATAGAATACATTGGCGGAATAGCAAAGGATTCATGTAAGAGAAAATGTCTCGAAACTTCAGTTTTACAGGATGGAGTTTTCATCCCCAAGCCCAACAACCTACATGGAGAACCAGTCCCCTGATATAATCCCCAGGGGCAGGGTACCCGGCTATACCCCCAGGCACTGGGTACCCATTTCAGTCGCCTCGTACGACATGCATGGGCTACAGTGGGACTATTCTTTCACACCCGGTCACCACACGGGTGATAAGTGAATCGATCAAAACTATTATTTCTTGCAGAAATTAAACATTTATATTGTGTATTTTTATTCTAATTCGAATTGCATATCTAAATTTTGGCACAATAGCATACGAACGATTATAATGGAGACGAAGCTCAAAATTAATCTGAAGTGTAATCTTGCAGATAAATGTCTCAAAAAAATATTTTTTCGCATGTGGAATTCAAACGATATGTCAATCATAATCGAAAATTTCAAATTCAAATAAAACTGTTCCGGCCCCATTTCTGATTATAGAATACAATGACGGAATAGCATAGATGTTGATGTAAAAATAAATGTTTCGAAACTTCCGTTACTCAAGCTGAACAAAACAGAACCAGTAGTTAGGCTTGTTGGTTCAGACATAGTGAGGTGGAAAATATTCCACGAACCTTTCATATACAATAAAAAAGAATATTTCCATAAAAATATATTAGAACAACTTAAATGGACATGCGAGGTTGAAAGCCAAAGGACCCATACAGACTTCCCAGATGTCATTTTTGTGTTATATTCTCACCAGAATAATAATAATCATCTTCCTACAAGTTAAACAGTGGTGCTCTACATTTCAGTGCTCCAAATTTTGTCTTCCTGCAATTCATCAAGAGGTGATTGTGTTCATGAAAGTGTTGATGTGTGGAGTGTTAACTGTATTTTTGCACAACTTTTGTTGAAAAGACCCTTCTTCCCTAGAAATGAAAAAGGGAATGTTCTTGAATGTATATTTAAGTTGCTGGGTTTTCCTGTGAAAGAACATTGTGAAGCATTTTTTGACTTCTCCTTCATAGAAGATTTTCTGAACTTCAGTGCATGTAAGTATAATAATGAAATGTAGAACTTGGAAGGCTTTAATATTACATTCAGATTTTTAAGTATAAAAATTGAAGGTATTACATACAAATGTCATTCTTCGTGAAAAAAAATTCAAAATGTATAAGATTGCAACGAAACGAACATACGAAAAAGTTTTCTACGAAGAAAAAGAATATTTGGATTGATTGATTATTAAATACAATGTCCTAATAGCATAGAAGTTCAGGTGCAGGAAAATTTTTTGAAACTTCCGTTAAACAAGCCGATGCTGAATAAAATTGTCAGTAGTTGGGCCTATTGGATCTGAAATAATGAGATGGAAATTATTCCTGGAAACCTTCATAGACAAAGAAAAAGAATATTTCGATCAACATATTTTAGGACAACTTCAGTTGACATTCGAGGCTGCGAGACAAATTGCCAATCCACATTTCTCAGATGTCATTTTTGCGTTCCGTAAAAATGGCATTATGTAGAAGAATATTTAAAAAGATCCTATTGTTATTTCATCCTCTGGTGTAGTGAAACTTTGGAATTTTATAATGCCATTATTTTTAGATGGAAGCCAAGGAAGTTAAAAAGTATTGATCTTCCATACCAGAGTCTCGAGTTACTTCTTGAAACTACTGAATCTAATGAAACTGTTGATGTGTGGAGTGTTAAATGTATTTTTGCAAAACTTCTTTTGAAAAGACAATTATTCCCTAGAAATGAAACCGGGAATGTTCTTGAAGGTATATTTAAGTGGCTGCGTTTTCCTGTGAAAGAACATTGTGAAGTATTTTTTGACTTCCCCTTCATACAAGATTTTCTGAACTTCAGTGCATGTAAGTATAATAAGTTAGTGAAATTTCACCATTGGCTATGAATCTAGTGCATAAATGTTTTCGTACTAACCCTGAAATCAGGTTAAGAGCTGATCTGTGTCTTCACCATGCGTAGGATTAGATTAGATTCTCAGAGGACCCAGAAGCATGTCATGTAAAAGAAATTGTCAAACTTATGAACGAAGCTAATATATATAGAAGTATACGAATAGTGAAAGAAAAAAAAATGTATCTAAATTTCGATTGCCCTCTTTGTTTTGTATTTTGATAAATGCTCAATAAAAATCTCCCGTTTTCTTAAAAAATGTTTTGAAACAAAATTAAACAAAAACTACACTAGTTGAGAGGCTAAATACATATATAGGTGGCTATACTCGACAGATTGCATATTTATATTTTAGTAATATAGCATACGAACGATAATAATGGAGACGACGCTCAAAACTAATCTGAAGAGTAATTTTTTAGAGACGTATCTCAGAAAAACAGTGATTTGTATGCGGAATTCAAAAGACATTCTACAAAAATCGAAAATTTAAAATTCAATTAAGACTGTTTCAGCTCCATTTCTGATTATAGAATACATTGGCGGAATAGCATAGGATTCATGTAAAAGAAAATGTCTCGAAACTTCAGTTTTACAGGATGGAGTTTTCACCCCAAGCCCAACAACCTACCTGGAGGACCAGTCCCCTGATATAATCCCCAGGTGCAGGGTACCCATTTCAGTCGCCTCGTACGACATGCATGGGCTACAGTGGGACTATTCTTTCACACCCGGTCAACACACGGGTGATAAGTGAATCGATCAAAACTATTATTTCTTGCAGAAATTAAACATTTATATTGTGTATTTTTATTCTAATTCGAATTGCATATCTAAATTTTGGCACAATAGCATACGAACGATTATAATGGAGACGAAGCTCAAAATTAATCTGAAGTGTAATCTTGCAGATAAATGTCTCAAAAAAATATTTTTTCACATGTTGAATTCAAAAGATATGTTACTCATAATCGAAAATTTCAAATTCAAATAAAACTGTTCCGGCCCCATTTCTGATTATAGAATACAATGACGGAATAGCATAGATGTAGATGTAAAAATAAATGTTTCGAAACATCCGTTACTCAAGCTGAACAAAACAGAACCAGTAGTTAGGCTTGTTGGTTCAGACATAGTGAGGTGGAAAATATTCCACGAACCTTTCATATACAATAAAAAAGAATATTTCCATAAAAATATATTAGAACAACTTAAATGGACATGCGAGGTTGAAAGCCAAAGGACCCATACAGACTTCCCAGATGTCATTTTTGTGTTATATTCTCACCAGAATAATAATAATCATCTTCCTACATGTTAAACAGTGGTGCTCTACATTTCAATGTTAAAAATTTTGTGTTCCTGTAATTCATCAAGAGGTGATTGTGTTCATGAAAGTGTTGATGTGTGGAGTGTTAACTGTATTTTTGCACAACTTTTGTTGAAAAGACCCTTCTTCCCTAGAAATGAAAAAGGGAATGTGCTTGAATGTATATTTAAGTTGCTGGGTTTTCCTGTGAAAGAACATTGTGAAGCATTTTTTGACTTCTCCTTCATAGAAGAGTTTCTGAACTTCAGTGCATGTAAGTATAATAATGAAATGTAGAACTTGGAAGGCTTTAATATTACATTCAGATTTTTAAGTATAAAAATTGAAAGTATTACATACAAATGTCATTCTTCGTGAAAAAAAATTCAAAATGTATAAGATTGCAACGAAACGAACATACGAAAACGTTTTCTACAAAGAAAAAGAATATTTGGATTGATTGATTATTAAATGCAATGTCCTAATAGCATAGAAGTTCAGGTGCAGGAAAATTTTTTGAAACTTCCGTTACCCAAGCCGATGCTGAATAAAATTGTCATTAGTTGGGCCTATTGGATCTGAAATAATGAGATGGAAATTATTGCTGGAAACCTTCATAGACAAAGAAAAAGAATATTTCGATCAACATATTTTAGGACAACTTCAGTTCACATTCGAGGCTGCCAGACAAATTGCCAATCCACATTTCTCAGATGTCATTTTTGCGTTCCGTAAAAATGGCATTATGTAGAAGAATATTTAAAAAGTTCCTATTGTTATTTCATCCTCTGGTGTAGTGAAACTTTGGAATTTTATAATGCCTTTATTTTTAGATGGAAGCCAAGGAAGTTAAAAAGTATTGATCTTCCATACCAGAGTCTTGAGTTACTTCTTGAAACTACTGAATATAATGAAAGTGTTGATGTGTGGAGTGTTAAATGTATTTTTGCACAACTTCTTTTGAAAAGACAATTATTCCCTAGAAATGAAACCGGGAATGTTCTTGAAGGTATATTTAAGTGGCTGCGTTTTCCTGTGAAAGAACATTGTGAAGCGTTTTTTGAATTCCCCTTCATACAAGATTTTCTGAACTTCAGTGCATGTAAGTATAATAAGTTAGTGAAATTTCACCATTGGCTATGAATCTAGTGCATAAATGTTTTCGTTCTAACCCTGAAATCAGGTTAAGAGCTGATCTGTGTCTTCACCATGCGTAGGATTAGATTAGATTCTCAGAGGACCCAGAAGCATGTCATGTAAAAGAAATTGTCAAACTTATGAACGAAGCTAATATATATAGAAGTATACGAATAGTGAAAGAAAAAAAAACGTATCTAAATTTCGATTGCTCTCTTTGTTTTGTATTTTGATAAATGCTCAATAAAAATCTCCCGTTTTCTTAAAAAATGTTTTGAAACAAAATTAAACAAAAACTACACTAGTTGAGAGGCTAAATACATATATAGGTGGCTATACTCGACAGATTGCATATTTATATTTTAGTAATATAGCATACGAACGATAATAATGGAGACGAAGCTCAAAACTAATCTGAAGAGTAATTTTTTAGAGACGTATCTCAGAAAAACAGTGATTTGTATGCGGAATTCAAAAGACATTCTACTAAAATCGAAAATTTTAAATTCAATTAAGACTGTTTCAGCCCCATTTCTGATTATAGAATACATTGGCGGAATAGCATAGGATTCATGTAAAAGAAAATGTCTCGAAACTTCAGTTTTACAGGATGGAGTTTTCACCCAAGCCCAACAACCTACCTGGAGGACCAGTCCCCTGATATAATCCCCAGGGGCAGGGTACCCGGCTATACCCCCAGGCACTGGGTACCCATTTCAGTCGCCTCGTACGACATGCATGGGCTACAGTGGGACTATTCTTTCACACCCGGTCAACACACGGGTGATAAGTGAATCGATCAAAACTATTATTTCTTGCAGAAATTAAACATTTGTATTGTGTATTTTTATTCTAATTCGAATTGCATATCTAAATTTTGGCACAATAGCATACGAACGATTATAATGGAGAGGAAGCTCAAAATTAATCTGAAGTGTAATCTTGCAGATAAATGTCTCAAAAAAATATTTTTTCACATGTGGAATTCAAAAGATATGTTACTCATAA
This sequence comes from Argiope bruennichi, assembly GCF_947563725.1. Lineage (NCBI taxonomy): Eukaryota > Metazoa > Arthropoda > Arachnida > Araneae > Araneidae > Argiope > Argiope bruennichi. The sequence continues at coordinate 91,709,275 of NC_079162.1, forward strand.
TCGAAAATTTCAAATTCAAATAAAACTGTTCCGGCCCCATTTCTGATTATAGAATACAATGACGGAATAGCATAGATGGAGATGTAAAAATAAATGTTTCGAAACTTCCGTTACTCAAGCTGAACAAAACAGAACCAGTAGTTAGGCTTGTTGGTTCAGACATAGTGAGGTGGAAAATATTCCACGAACCTTTCATATACAATAAAAAAGAATATTTCCATAAAAATATATTAGAACAACTTAAATGGACATGCGAGGTTGAAAGCCAAAGGACCCATACAGACTTCCCAGATGTCATTTTTGTGTTATATTCTCACCAGAATAATAATAATCATCTTCCTACATGTTAAACAGTGGTGCTCTACATTTCAATGTTAAAAATTTTGTGTTCCTGTAATTCATCAAGAGGTGATTGTGTTCATGAAAGTTTTGATGTGTGGAGTGTTAACTGTATTTTTGCACAACTTTTGTTGAAAAGACCCTTCTTCCCTAGAAATGAAAAAGGGAATGTTCTTGAATGTATATTTAAGTTGCTGGGTTTTCCTGTGAAAGAACATTGTGAAGCATTTTTTGACTTCTCCTTCATAGAAGTGTTTCTGAACTTCAGTGCATGTAAGTATAATAATGAAATGTAGAACTTGGAAGGCTTTAATATTACATTCAGATTTTTAAGTATAAAAATTGAAAGTATTACATACAAATGTCATTCTTCGTGAAAAAAAATTCAAAATGTATAAGATTGCAACGAAACGAACATACGAAAAAGTTTTCTACGAAGAAAAAGAATATTTGGATTGATTGATTATTAAATACAATGTCCTAATAGCATAGAAGTTCAGGTGCAGGAAAATTTTTTGAAACTTCCGTTAAACAAGCCGATGCTGAATAAAATTGTCAGTAGTTGGGCCTATTGGATCTGAAATAATGAGATGGAAATTATTCCTGGAAACCTTCATAGACAAAGAAAAAGAATATTTCGATCAACATATTTTAGGACAACTTCAGTTGACATTCGAGGCTGCGAGACAAATTGCCAATCCACATTTCTCAGATGTCATTTTTGCGTTCCGTAAAAATGGCATTATGTAGAAGAATATTTAAAAAGATCCTATTGTTATTTCATCCTCTGGTGTAGTGAAACTTTGGAATTTTATAATGCCATTATTTTTAGATGGAAGCCAAGGAAGTTAAAAAGTATTGATCTTCCATACCAGAGTCTCGAGTTACTTCTTGAAACTACTGAATCTAATGAAACTGTTGATGTGTGGAGTGTTAAATGTATTTTTGCAAAACTTCTTTTGAAAAGACAATTATTCCCTAGAAATGAAACCGGGAATGTTCTTGAAGGTATATTTAAGTGGCTGCGTTTTCCTGTGAAAGAACATTGTGAAGTATTTTTTGACTTCCCCTTCATACAAGATTTTCTGAACTTCAGTGCATGTAAGTATAATAAGTTAGTGAAATTTCACCATTGGCTATGAATCTAGTGCATAAATGTTTTCGTACTAACCCTGAAATCAGGTTAAGAGCTGATCTGTGTCTTCACCATGCGTAGGATTAGATTAGATTCTCAGAGGACCCAGAAGCATGTCATGTAAAAGAAATTGTCAAACTTATGAACGAAGCTAATATATATAGAAGTATACGAATAGTGAAAGAAAAAAAAATGTATCTAAATTTCGATTGCCCTCTTTGTTTTGTATTTTGATAAATGCTCAATAAAAATCTCCCGTTTTCTTAAAAAATGTTTTGAAACAAAATTAAACAAAAACTACACTAGTTGAGAGGCTAAATACATATATAGGTGGCTATACTCGACAGATTGCATATTTATATTTTAGTAATATAGCATACGAACGATAATAATGGAGACGACGCTCAAAACTAATCTGAAGAGTAATTTTTTAGAGACGTATCTCAGAAAAACAGTGATTTGTATGCGGAATTCAAAAGACATTCTACAAAAATCGAAAATTTAAAATTCAATTAAGACTGTTTCAGCTCCATTTCTGATTATAGAATACATTGGCGGAATAGCATAGGATTCATGTAAAAGAAAATGTCTCGAAACTTCAGTTTTACAGGATGGAGTTTTCACCCCAAGCCCAACAACCTACCTGGAGGACCAGTCCCCTGATATAATCCCCAGGTGCAGGGTACCCATTTCAGTCGCCTCGTACGACATGCATGGGCTACAGTGGGACTATTCTTTCACACCCGGTCAACACACGGGTGATAAGTGAATCGATCAAAACTATTATTTCTTGCAGAAATTAAACATTTATATTGTGTATTTTTATTCTAATTCGAATTGCATATCTAAATTTTGGCACAATAGCATACGAACGATTATAATGGAGACGAAGCTCAAAATTAATCTGAAGTGTAATCTTGCAGATAAATGTCTCAAAAAAATATTTTTTCACATGTTGAATTCAAAAGATATGTTACTCATAATCGAAAATTTCAAATTCAAATAAAACTGTTCCGGCCCCATTTCTGATTATAGAATACAATGACGGAATAGCATAGATGTAGATGTAAAAATAAATGTTTCGAAACTTCCGTTACTCAAGCTGAACAAAACAGAACCAGTAGTTAGGCTTGTTGGTTCAGACATAGTGAGGTGGAAAATATTCCACGAACCTTTCATATACAATAAAAAAGAATATTTCCATAAAAATATATTAGAACAACTTAAATGGACATGCGAGGTTGAAAGCCAAAGGACCCATACAGATTTCCCAGATGTCACTTTTTTTGTTATATTCTCACCAGAATAATAATAATCATCTTCCTACATGTTAAACAGTGGTGCTCTACATTTCAATGTTAAAAATTTTGTGTTCCTGTAATTCATCAAGAGGTGATTGTGTTCATGAAAGTGTTGATGTGTGGAGTGTTAACTGTATTTTTGCACAACTTTTGTTGAAAAGACCCTTCTTCCCTAGAAATGAAAAAGGGAATGTGCTTGAATGTATATTTAAGTTGCTGGGTTTTCCTGTGAAAGAACATTGTGAAGCATTTTTTGACTTCTCCTTCATAGAAGAGTTTCTGAACTTCAGTGCATGTAAGTATAATAATGAAATGTAGAACTTGGAAGGCTTTAATATTACATTCAGATTTTTAAGTATAAAAATTGAAAGTATTACATACAAATGTCATTCTTCGTGAAAAAAAATTCAAAATGTATAAGATTGCAACGAAACGAACATACGAAAACGTTTTCTACAAAGAAAAAGAATATTTGGATTGATTGATTATTAAATGCAATGTCCTAATAGCATAGAAGTTCAGGTGCAGGAAAATTTTTTGAAACTTCCGTTACCCAAGCCGATGCTGAATAAAATTGTCATTAGTTGGGCCTATTGGATCTGAAATAATGAGATGGAAATTATTGCTGGAAACCTTCATAGACAAAGAAAAAGAATATTTCGATCAACATATTTTAGGACAACTTCAGTTCACATTCGAGGCTGCCAGACAAATTGCCAATCCACATTTCTCAGATGTCATTTTTGCGTTCCGTAAAAATGGCATTATGTAGAAGAATATTTAAAAAGTTCCTATTGTTATTTCATCCTCTGGTGTAGTGAAACTTTGGAATTTTATAATGCCATTATTTTTAGATGGAAGCCAAGGAAGTTAAAAAGTATTGATCTTCCATACCAGAGTCTTGAGTTACTTCTTGAAACTACTGAATATAATGAAAGTGTTGATGTGTGGAGTGTTAAATGTATTTTTGCACAACTTCTTTTGAAAAGACAATTATTCCCTAGAAATGAAACCGGGAATGTTCTTGAAGGTATATTTAAGTGGCTGCGTTTTCCTGTGAAAGAACATTGTGAAGCGTTTTTTGAATTCCCCTTCATACAAGATTTTCTGAACTTCAGTGCATGTAAGTATAATAAGTTAGTGAAATTTCACCATTGGCTATGAATCTAGTGCATAAATGTTTTCGTTCTAACCCTGAAATCAGGTTAAGAGCTGATCTGTGTCTTCACCATGCGTAGGATTAGATTAGATTCTCAGAGGACCCAGAAGCATGTCATGTAAAAGAAATTGTGAAACTTATGAACGAAGCTAATATATATAGAAGTATACGAATAGTGAAAGAAAAAAAAACGTATCTAAATTTCGATTGCTCTCTTTGTTTTGTATTTTGATAAATGCTCAATAAAAATCTCCCGTTTTCTTAAAAAATGTTTTGAAACAAAATTAAACAAAAACTACACTAGTTGAGAGGCTAAATACATATATAGGTGGCTATACTCGACAGATTGCATATTTATATTTTAGTAATATAGCATACGAACGATAATAATGGAGACGACGCTCAAAACTAATCTGAAGAGTAATTTTTTAGAGACGTATCTCAGAAAAACAGTGATTTGTATGCGGAATTCAAAAGACATTCTACTAAAATCGAAAATTTTAAATTCAATTAAGACTGTTTCAGCCCCATTTCTGATTATAGAATACATTGGCGGAATAGCATAGGATTCATGTAAAAGAAAATGTCTCGAAACTTCAGTTTTACAGGATGGAGTTTTCACCCAAGCCCAACAACCTACCTGGAGGACCAGTCCCCTGATATAATCCCCAGGGGCAGGGTACCCGGCTATACCCCCAGGCACTGGGTACCCATTTCAGTCGCCTCGTACGACATGCATGGGCTACAGTGGGACTATTCTTTCACACCCGGTCAACACACGGGTGATAAGTGAATCGATCAAAACTATTATTTCTTGCAGAAATTAAACATTTGTATTGTGTATTTTTATTCTAATTCGAATTGCATATCTAAATTTTGGCACAATAGCATACGAACGATTATAATGGAGAGGAAGCTCAAAATTAATCTGAAGTGTAATCTTGCAGATAAATGTCTCAAAAAAATATTTTTTCACATGTGGAATTCAAAAGATATGTTACTCATAATCGAAAATTTCAAATTCAAATAAAACTGTTCCGGCCCCATTTCTGATTATAGAATACAATGACGGAATAGCATAGATGGAGATGTAAAAATAAATGTTTCGAAACTTCCGTTACTCAAGCTGAACAAAACAGAACCAGTAGTTAGGCTTGTTGGTTCAGACATAGTGAGGTGGAAAATATTCCACGAACCTTTCATATACAATAAAAAAGAATATTTCCATAAAAATATATTAGAACAACTTAAATGGACATGCGAGGTTGAAAGCCAAAGGACCCATACAGACTTCCCAGATGTCATTTTTGTGTTATATTCTCACCAGAATAATAATAATCATCTTCCTACATGTTAAACAGTGGTGCTCTACATTTCAATGTTAAAAATTTTGTGTTCCTGTAATTCATCAAGAGGTGATTGTGTTCATGAAAGTTTTGATGTGTGGAGTGTTAACTGTATTTTTGCACAACTTTTGTTGAAAAGACCCTTCTTCCCTAGAAATGAAAAAGGGAATGTTCTTGAATGTATATTTAAGTTGCTGGGTTTTCCTGTGAAAGAACATTGTGAAGCATTTTTTGACTTCTCCTTCATAGAAGTGTTTCTGAACTTCAGTGCATGTAAGTATAATAATGAAATGTAGAACTTGGAAGGCTTTAATATTACATTCAGATTTTTAAGTATAAAAATTGAAGGTATTACATACAAATGTCATTCTTCGTGAAAAAAAAAGTCAAATATATAAGATTGCAACGAAACGAACATACGAAAAAGTTTTCTACGAAGAAAAAGAATATTTGGATTGATTGATTATTAAATACAATGTCCTAATAGCATAGAAGTTCAGGTGCAGGGAAATTTTTTAAAACTTCCGTTACCCAAGCCGATGCTGAATAAAATTGTCAGTAGTTGGGCCTATTGGATCTGAAATAATGAGATGGAAATTATTCCTGGAAACCTTCATAGACAAAGAAAAAGAATATTTCGATCAACATATTTTAGGACAACTTCAGTTGACATTCGAGGCTGCGAGACAAATTTCCAATCCACATTTCTCAGATGTCATTTTTGCGTTCCGTAAAAATGGCATTATGTAGAAGAATATTTAAAAAGATCCTATTGTTATTTCATCCTCTGGTGTAGTGAAACTTTGGAATTTTATAATGCCTTTATTTTTAGATGGAAGCCAAGGAAGTTAAAAAGTATTGATCTTCCATACCAGAGTCTTGAGTTACTTCTTGAAACTACTGAATATAATGAAAGTGTTGATGTGTGGAGTGTTAAATGTATTTTTGCACAACTTCTTTTGAAAAGACAATTATTCCCTAGAAATGAAACCGGGAATGTTCTTGAAGGTATATTTAAGTGGCTGCGTTTTCCAGTGAAAGAACATTGTGAAGCATTTTTTGAATTCCCCTTCATACAAGATTTTCTGAACTTCAGTGCATGTAAGTATAATCAGTTAGTGAAATTTCACCATTGGCTATGAATCTAGTGCATAAATGTTTTCGTTCTAACCCTGAAATCAGGTTAAGAGCTGATCTGTGTCTTCACCATGCGTAGGATTAGATTAGATTCTCAGAGGACCCAGAAGCATGTCATGTAAAAGAAATTGTCAAACTTATGAACGAAGCTAATATATATAGAAGTATACGAATAGTGAAAGAAAAAAAAAACGTATCTAAATTTCGATTGCCCTCTTTGTTTTTTATTTTGATAAATGCTCAATAAAAATCTCCCGTTTTCTTAAAAAATGTTTTTAAACAAAATTAAACAAAAACTACACTAGTTGAGAGGCTAAATACATATATAGGTGGCTATACTCGACAGATTGCCTATTTATATTTTAGTAATATAGCATACGAACGATAATAATGATGAGAACGATAACCCTATTCAACATTTAGTATTTCTGCTATATAAAAATATTCAGCATTTTCAGCCATGTAAGTGCAAAAAACAAAAATCCTTCTTTTCAGTTGTATCACTTATAAAATCTACTGTGGAACTTATATCATCAGTAGAATCAAAAGAATCGACTGATTGTCTGAAAATTCATCGAATAACAGGATCCAGATGCACAATGTTTTCAGGGGTTTTCTTTTGCTTTTCACCATTCTCATTGCTTGTTTTTCTATGAATTCTTTTTTTCAGGAGTAACAGTCACAATTCTACTTCTCCCTGGTTTTCGCCTGTCACAACAACAGGTAGGGAACGAGACCATTCTCTTTGTCTTTAGACAGTAATGTTGAAAAAATACATCACTTAGAATATGTACAATCAAATTATGTACTTTTGGAATTAATTTCCAACAAAAATCAATGCAATAGTACTCCATTTACTCCAAACTATGATGCTATAACGCATGAAAAAACTCAATATTTCAAACAAATTGTGAAACTGCAGTTGCCTGATATAATTATGAATTTAAAATTTAACATTGATAAACTAGGAATTTGCAGTACTAAAGTGGGATAATGGTGGAAATTTGATAAAAATATGAGAGTAACTTTAATTTAAATTATACTTTTGCTTTTAAAAATATAAAAAAATTATTTAAAAATTCATTTTTAGGTTATTCTTATGTTTATTTAAATAAATTAGTAATTTACAGTAATAATAATAGGAAATGTAGCTTTTATAAGTCAAGTACATGGTAAATTTCTGGGCAAAATACACACTCCTAATATTTAAATACATGGAACAACAAATAAATAAATTTATTAATTTAAAATACTATAGATAATTAAAGCTTTTACCCTATTTATAAGATTTTTTTTTCAAAAAATAACAACAAAATTGATATAATTGCTGCTGTACCTACATTCATGGCCTTAGAAGAAAATGTGTAATTTCACACAAGTTGTCTTATTCTGAAGACCCAACATGAGAAGTGATTTATTTACTATCTCAGTTACTGTAACATGTTACAAATAAAATTATATACTAGAATTTAAAGAAAAGCATTTGATTTAACTTGGAAAAACAACAAAAGAGATGAATCGCAGAATTTTACCTCAGACTATCTATAAAAATGTTTTTCATTTATAACTTGCCACAATTTACTGTTAAAAGATTTGAAAATGGCTCACAAACATTTAAAGAACAGAGACTCTAAGAGCACAAGTCTTTCTACCATTGTAAAATTTCTTTTTCTTTAAGCAAGACAGCATCAAAAATATTAAATGCAAAAAGTAAATCAAAATTCCTAAAGAAAAGTCAGAAGATCTTATCATTTATTAATATCAGCATGGGTTAAATTTCCTGCTATAAATGTTATTAAATTTCTGACTTTCATTTTAAATTTTAAGTTTTGCTCATGTTTTACAAAGTACATTAAAAGGAAAAACATTATTCATTAAAGGAACTGCATATGACACATATAAGTAAATTATCCCCGATTCAAATAAAATTACAACTTTCATTAAAGAAAAATAATAGCATATATATCAAACAATAATAGATAATGCTTTTTGCTATATATATATATACATACATATATATATATATATATATATATATATATATATATATATATATATATATATATATATATATATATATATATATCGCTTAAGATATTATTTTTAAAGAAATGTTTTAATTTTAGTCTTCTAAAAATGTACACTTTTATGAGATAATATGAGATATTTTCATAAAAAAGGTAATATTGCACAAAAGTTATTAAAATACATTTTAATTACCTTCAAAGATGAAACAACAGCATTAGGTTATCCTTTCATCAAGTCAGTCTTTTGAATTGTATTTGAATTAGTTATTATGGTCACTATTGATGAAGCAGACCTTTTCTGATTTCCCAAGTTCATCTGAAGTGAATATTAAAATTATTTTGTTTACATAATATATTAAGTGAAATGCTTCAAGTTTGCAATCTAACTCAAACATTAACTGAATTAACTTAAAAAATAAAGCAGCCATATCTGGTTGCTTTTTGGAGAAATCAGATTTTTGTTCTGAATCCACCCTTTGCCTTCTTTTTTGGATAGCACTTCTTTGCTCATTTACATTGCTTATCTGAAATAAGTATTGTAATGATTTTGTAACAAAAAAGTGAAATATTTCATTTTTACAAAATAAATAAAATTTTACAATTTAAACTTTCCTATTGCACAAAATTATAATAACATCTTTCTTTATAAAAAAAAAAGGTAACATTGTTGAAAAAATTAGCAAAATATATTTTAATTACCTCAGCAGAGGAATTTGATTATCCTGTGGATAAATAGTCCTTTCAGGTCCTTTTCGGTATAGCACCCTTTTGCTCGTCTTAACTAAACACAAAACTAAATCTTGCCCACTTCTTTATTGTAGTTTTTGGCATATCTGTCAACTGTTTCCAGATTAATTTTGATTTACAGATTATTTAATTCAATTATGTTCAGCTTGCTGATGATACAAATGCAAAATTTTAATGAAATTTTCATAGCAACTAACTTTGGAAATCTTAAAAATATAAGTTAGTGGCAAAGTTTTTCTATTTTTATTGAGCAATCAAATGCCAAGACGTATAAATGTTTGAGCAATCATAAGTGAATTAAAAAAATCCTTAGGACTCCCAAATGTAAACAATGAACATAAATCTATTCTATTTACAACTCTGTAACTAAGAACTATTTAAAAAATGTCAATATACCTCTTTAAAATAAAAAGTTATTGCAAATATTCTGTTTCACAGCTCAGATAAATAAATAAAAATATATTATAGAAAAAAAACAGTGAGTGCATTCATTAAAATTTTTACATGATGTTCAGCTCAAACATCAATTTTTACTAAATTTTGCTCAAGTATTTCCAAAATTTTGAAAATTAAAAGAAAATGCTTTAAATAGCACTTCAATCCATAGTTTTATAGAATGCTACAGTTAAATACATAACTATTTAATAAAATTTGCTCTTTTTTTTTCCAAAAATAGTACTCAAATGGCTAGAACATCCCTTGACATGGTATTTTTGGTCAGATGTTAATACTATATTGCAACATCATTTTTTTCAATTCTCTAGAATAAATTTTATATAAAACAACTATATAGTGTCTAAACTAAATGCAGTTTCATCATACTTGCAACAGAATAAATATTATGAACACAGCTTATGTTGCATATTTTTAGCTATGTTTATTAATTTAAATAATGAAATAATGTAAAAGGACTTTTATATCCCAATTATTTTTAAAATATATTAACCCTGCAATATTACTTAAAAGCCTAACTCCATTTATGATGTCAAAATAGGATCACGAGTACACAAATTTAAAACATTTCACTTTAAACTATCAAACAAAAATGCTAAGACTTGTAAAACTGAAATTGTATGCTTGAATTTTACAATAAATAAAAATACATGCATGAGAACCTTGGAGAATTCTGCAATCTTTGAGAAGTAATAATGATGCAAAAACTATCTTATAACTGAATCAACGTTTTGATTCAAACAATTTGGTGCCAACAAAAAGGATGACACATACAAATGTCATTTGTATAAAGAAAATTCCATTTCTTTCTTTATACCAATGAAATATAATACAGAAAATTTCATAATAATTCCTTCTATTAAAAAATTTCTGACATAAGAAATTGTAATATATGTATTTATCTGTATATGTCAATGATGAATCTCAATCAAATAACAAATTATTTTTTAAAATCTTTGATCAGTTAACTACTTCAAATTACACCTTGCCTTTTGTTTACATTGTATTCTGAAGATATCCTTTAATTAAATAATTTAGATATTCCTGAGAAAACAATCTAAAAATAAAGGCAAAAAATTCTCCTCTATTTCTAGAAAAAAAAAAAGAACAAAACATATTTCATTAGCTCAATTAAATTTATAGAAAAATATGAAGTTTCTCATTAGATATGAATATACTGTTGTCCAGTAAGAAAACATAATTCATTACAAAACAGGACATAAACAAATACATATTTTAATGATAATTAGATTAAAAAAGAAGAAATAAAAATAAGATACAATCAACACTGCTACAAATGAACAACAAAAAATACAAATACCTCTAAATACCCAATGGCAAATTTTATAAGCTATTTCTTCATTCTAAAATATTTTTAAATAAAATGTAAACGATATTTTAAATAATACTCCAAAGTTCTGATTTTAATATTAAAAGCTATATAGAGAGAGGAAAAAAATTCATGATTGCAGAAAATTAAGAAGAAAAAAAATTGCTTTTGCTAAAAAAAAAATATTTTTAAGATTTGGGCAATCAAGTCACATTTAGTGAGCAAAGTAAATGTAATGTTTCTGACAGCAATGTTCCATGCTATATTGGTGCAAAACTTAAATCTGATTTCCAATTCAATTCCAAACCAAAATGCAATTTCAACTACCATTCTCAGAGTCAAATATAAACATGATTCAGTTCTTTTATGAGATTATATGTAGGTAAAAAGCATTTGTTACTTTTACATTTATTTACATTGAAGATATCTTTTAATTACTATAATTTAGATATTCCTGATAAAACAATCCAAAAATAAAGGCAAAAAATTCTCCCAAATTTCTAGGGAAATAAAAGGAACAAAACACATTTTATTAATTATACTTCAATTAAATTTATATAAGAATATGAAGTTTCTCATTAGATGTGAATACACTGCTGTCCAGTCTGAAAACAAAATTCATTACGAAACAAGACATAAACAAATATACATATTTAAAGATAATTAGATTAAAAAAGGAGAAATAAAAATACGATGCAATCACACTGTTACTAATGGGCTACAAAAAAAAAAAAAAAAAAAAATACAAATACCTCTAAATACCCAATGACTATCCTCAGTTTTTATAATTCGCAAATTAAAACACGCCCTTCATAAAAAAAGGCCTCACAACTTATTTGTGACGTCACACGAGTAGAATGATTGGCTGCCATGAGCAGAATCCTGCTTTCTTCCTTGATGTTTAGGTATATTTTAAATTCACTTAAAAATAACTTATTATTAATATTAAGACATTTACCTTACATAAAATTCAAAATTATTTATTTTTTACCTGTGTGAATAAAAGGAACGGCATGGTAGAAAATCTTAAGGGCCTCTTTAGCTTAATGACTATTTAATAACATTCAAACTTCTTTTAATAACATTTAAATCATAATTAAATTTATTAGATATATACATTGGGGTATTATTGTTAGTTTTTCTTGTTTTAATGGAGATTTTCGTTTTTATTTTATTAAGAATTGTTTTGTTTTTTCCCAGAAAATAATTTTTAAAGCTTAAAATTAAATTAATACTTTTTAAAGCTTTTGATGATTTTTTTTATTGTAGTGACAGGTAATACATGTATTTTATAAGTTAACATAAAATTGTTTACTTCTCAAATTACTTATGAACTTTCAAATAAAATATTAATGTATTTAATATAAAATTTAAATTTTACACCAACTAATTCTGTTGATAAAAAAGAATTACTTTCACAGCTTGTTTTTACACATGAAGAATTGTTTCCATTTAATATATTAGTAATTCATACAATTTATTAAACTAGCTTTTATTATATATCTGATTTTACATTTCAATGCATTTATAATTAATTTCAATTCAATCTGTAGAAACAGTAAAAGAAAACACAAATTTAAAAAAAATCACACACTATTTGAATCATAACATTTTACTTACAGAGAGACAATAACAAAATACATTTCGTTTTCCAACTATAATATAAATTTCACACAGACAAATGAAAATAATTATAATATTAAATAAAGTTAAAATACAAACTTACAAATTATTTCTAATTTGGAAGAAATTAATAAAGAATGACTTACCTTAGGAGCTTGAGAAGTGCCTAGACAAATAAAAATTATTCTGTTTGATTTTTGAATTATTCTCCATGTATTTGATTTAAAGTTTTTAAATTTTAAAATTAAATCAGAAAAAGTGTTGTTTTTTTCTATCTCCTCTCTTTTTACTATGTCCTGGAGATTGCTATTTAAAGCTGCTTTTAAGTTTTCCCATTTTTTTATGTGTTGCCCTATCCATTGGAGTTTCTCTTCTTGCTTTTGATTCTGAGGAAAAGTATGAGGGTAAATTAGGAAAAATTGAAGGTACAGCATCAGGTACAAGCCTAGAAAAAAAAAAAAAAAAAAAAAAAAAGTGGAATTCTTTAGATTAAAAAAAAATTAGTAATTTATTAAAACTTAAAATCAAAAACAGAATAGATATTTTCATAATACATAAACTAAAAGCTAACGTATGTTGGACACTATTAAATAAAATCATACTGAGTATTAAAAAATAAAATTTTAAATCAACAGAAACATTCATTCATCCAAAATAAATACCTAGTTCAATATTATTTTGGAATATCTATAGTAATTATTTATACTACCATTCAAGTAATACAATATTCTACATGAATTAATCAATTGCTTTTACACGGTATGAAAAATGGATTTAAAAACAGTAACTTTTCATTACTTAAAAAAAAATTTCAGATATTTTGTAAAAGTTGCATTCATTTATAATTAAAGATTGTGCATAAGTAATGATATTTAAAAATAATAATAAATATTAATTGTTTTATATATAAGCGGATGATTTATAGATAAACAAATAAAAACTACATTTTCTAAACCTATATGAGCATGCAATTCATATTGTTTTTACAACTATATCTAACTTTTTTACAAAATATTTTAGGATAAAATATAAGCTTAATCCGCTACAATCTATAGTCATGATATATATAATTAAAAATTAAGTTTTATTATTCATTAGATGATTTTAAACTTTTTTATAAGAGCATAATAACAATAAATCACTTAAGTATTTTGTAAGATTTTGATGATAATTATTAAAAATTTCTAAAAAAAAAATTGTTTTTTACACTCTAGTGGTACTTGAAAAAGTTCTCCTGTACTGGTATTAAACGCTTCTCTAACTGTTAAAAACTGATTTTCTTGAAAATGTTTAGCAGAGACCTAAATGTTAGCAACAAATACTAGGCCTAAATCAAATTTTAAAAAATATGTATGAAGTATAATTAAAAAGATACAGAAACAATACATTTTAAATATTAGGAACAAATAAACAAAAGACTATGTGAAGTAACAATAAAACAAAGAAGTTTTTTATTTAGCTCAAGCAAACAATACCAAAGTAATTGGAAGCATAAGCAACTAAATATAGAGCAAACAAAAATGACAGAAGATAAATGGAAGTAATACATAATTTTAAATGTTTCGTATTTCAAAAGAATTAATTAACTAAAAATTGTACAAAAAAAATCAAACTTACCTTACCATATTTAGTTGGTACGAAATCGTCCCGCTTTATTGCAGAGATCCATGCTCTTCTAGTGTTTTCATCGTTTGGAAACGAAAATACAGAAACATTGGAGCTATTTTTGGTGTCATTACTTTTACAATTGATAACACGGCACGCACTAGGCATCTTCATTACGATAAATTAAAATTAATATGCAAAAAGATCAGAAAACTATCAAAAAAGCGAATAACACATTACCCATTCTTTACTACGATAACAACTATCGTTTTCTACAGAACTCATCCAACCTCATGACGTCACGGGCTGAAAGCGTTGGGAGTTGTGAGGCCTCGTATTACGAAGGTCGTGATTAAAACCGCTTATTAAGTTCCTGCAATTATAATGGACGCCTGTAATTTCTTTGTAAATCAGCAGTTGAAAAAATAAGTCTGAAAAATAAATGAAAGAAAGTTCAAATTATATTTCGTACCTTTCAAAACGACAAAAATACTATAGTTGAATTAGAATCTTCAAAGAAACGCGCAAGTAAGGTACGTACTGTTGCCAAACTTAATTTCTTCTTTGGCGATTCTTTGCTAAATATGTAACCCGACTAAATATGTAATCGATCACAAAGACATCTGGCGAACTTTTTGTTTTGTATAATATTAGCCAGGCTGGTGAACATTCTACATTTTCCTGTTAACTTTATTTTCATATATCCACATCTAACAAGAAGTGAAATGAAAATGCAGAAACAATAATATCGTAATAATAAATACATAATTCAAACGAAAATCTTTATTTAGTCAAAAATAATATCGAAAAACTCTGTTTTACTAACTTTGAAAAAGCCTACAGTCTTCTTTTGTTTCATTTTAAAAACTATAAATGATAATAGCAGTTTCAATTTAAAGATGTAGTTTACGCCAAAACTGATTGCGAAGTTGTTTTTCGCTTATGAAGTCAAAATGGAATGCTATTGTGTGAGCATATTTTGAATATAAAATATTAACATTTTAGATTTCCATAAACATTTCCAAAAAAAAAAAAAAAAAAAAAAACTTATTATCTCGATTAATTATCGTTAAAAAATTTTTCAAGTTCTGTTAGTTGAAATGGAATTTACTTTTATTACAGACGAAAGAACGCACTATTTTTTGAATCACAAAATACATTTTACTGAAGCTACTCGATTTTACCAACTTCGGCTCAAAAAGCTCATAAAACAAACACACTATTCATTTCTAGACGAAATTCCGGGTAGGAATTTGCAAATGATGTATCGTTCAAAATACGAATCCTCAAATTGTTGACTGATTTTGCTGGAATTCGAATCCGTATGGGCGAAGTTCGTAGGAAAAATTGTTAACAGGTTCTGAGGGGCGGTTCTGAAACTGGAAAAGAATTTTTGCCAAAATTAAATTAAATTTTAATAATCTTTATATGAATATTTAATAAATCAGAATAATATAATTTTCATACAATTTATTCATTTAATATCATTTCTTAGTACCCTTTATAAATAAGAAAAAAAATATTAATTAATTTTTTTAAATAATTAATATTCTGTTCTTCCTGTACTTCAAAATAATGCAATTTTAGATTCTACTTTTATAGTTTTCAGTTTTTAGACGAAGGCATGTGGTATTTTTGTTTTGTACAATCAGTTTTTCATTTTAGGGTTCCATTGAATATTCTTTAATTTGTTGAAGTACCCATTCCAATATTTCACGAATTTGTGTTAAGAACTTTGCCGAAATAAGTCGAATTTTGAATACATGTTATTTAAACACGTGAAAGAATATTGTTAACTTTTCAATCTATTAAATATTCGATTAATTAAAAAATAACCGAAATTTTATACGTTTTTCTTCAGTAACTTCGGAAAAAATTAATCTACAAGAAATATTTTATACCATTTAAAATTCAAACTTTTCCCTTTTCGCGATGTAATTTCATTTCCAAGTAATCTCACCCCGATTTTCATCAATTTTTCCAAATATAAGAAAATATTAAGTTAGTGCCGACAATTTTAAAATAAGGAATTTTTTTAATCGTCTGGTTCAGTTAACATTTTGAGTTTAATTCTAAACATGAGACGATAAAAGTATTATGCGTATCATAATATTTTATAAAGAATCATTTTTTTATTAAATCTCTTTTACATGAAAGTATTGTAATTCCGAGCAAAATCTAAAAGTTTAATAAATGATGACAGAGATAAAGTCAGAATACACAGAAATCTACAAAACATTATCAACACCAATGTCTATCCTTTTAACTCTTGAACGGAGTGTTGGAAAGGAGCATCCCCTTCAATGGAACAAATGAATTATTTTACGATTACTGTTGTAACCCTCCCCCCCCCACAAACACACGCCTTCTTTATTTTATAATCTCAGGATAGGTTCTTTTTCTTTCTTTGTTTAAAGGTAGAAGGAAACTGTTAAGTATGTCAGCTAAGTAAAAAAGAAACAAGACCTCATTGATCTGCAAGCATTTCAAATAAGAAACCATGAAATAAATCTTTAAAAAATATCCTTAAATTTAAATAAATCTTTATTTAATTTAGAATATGTTGTAGTAGAATATCCTTATAAAAAGAAATATCTTTGCCCCACAAAAAACAAAATTAAAAAATTCTTGGATGAGCGAAGTTGTGGGAGCCTTTGGAACTTGCTTTCTCTGCCTATTTGATAACGTAGCTTTGTAATGACGTACATAAAGAATATTTATATAAGGGTTGTCACGAAATAATCGTTAATAAAATGTCTTCCGAACACACGTGCAGAAACAATATACAATGCGGAAAATATGCGGAGATATGATTGCTTATCAAAATGGACGGCGAAAACTTTATACCTTGTAAAGATTAATACTATTCGTTTATAAATGTCATAGTTAGATATGACAAATGCGCTCTTAAAAAAAACTATTTAAAAAATAGGATAAAAAATAAACCATTTAACATGTACTCATGTATACCGATATATTTAGATCTAAAAAATGAATTAATTTTATTTAACAATCTTGAATTTTACTTCACTGATTTCCATTTTTTAAGAACGTGTTATTGTTAAATACTTTAATCCTCTCAGAGCTATGACAAGCTAATATTCTCAAAGAAAAAAATTAAAAAAATTGTCATTTCTATACAATGGTTTTTCTCAATATGCTGCTATAAATGAATATTCTATGAACAACTTTTTAAATCATCTTTATATTAAGGTAGATTATCCAAAGTGCATTAAACATTTAGAAGTATTTGGAATTATATATTTTTATTGCAGCGTAATTGGAAGTATAAGAAAAACTACATTTTATTTGGACAGTGATAAAGTCACCGGGTTCGCTTGTAAAAGGTGTATGGTGTGAAAACAGCTGACCTCAATAATTAACGGCCACTTTTAATAAACACGAAAACAAGAATACGCAAACAAATATACAGTCTAGACGAACACAAGTAACACACAGCAGCACAATACAACAAACAGTATCCCACAAGTAATCGGTAGTAATAACAAACACAGCTCATAACGCGGTCAAACAAAACTGAGCAGGAGGAGGGAATCTTCATAGATACACTCTACTGTCTCTACAAACGCCTGCAATTCTTCACTGTCTCCTCGCTTTAGTTGTATCCAATTGCCGACTCACTACTACACAGTGAGCTACTCCTCACACGACTAGATGCTGCTTACACAATAAACACCAGGACTCGGCCACAGATTCAGCAATCGCTTGAGTTCCACAAAACGCTTGCTCTTCGTTGGATTTTTCTTGGATTTCGTTGGACATTTTGCCGTTAATTTTCCACTGTTCAATACACGACTCAGTACATGACATACTAGAGCTTGAGACTATCGGTCTTTTATGGCTCTTGGAGGCAAACACAGAACATTCTGGCGAAATCAGACATATTTCTGTTCCTATACGCTGAATAGCCAAAATTCTGGATGCTTGCCATCTTATTTATTTTGTCGCCAAAGTCGCTAAATTCGTCGCCGAACTCTGAGATCACCGATTCAGCATTCGATTAGCCTCCAACAGAGCTGATCGTAAAACGGTCTTTCCAGTAATTGAACTCACCGTGCTAGGAAGTAACATTACATATTTGTAGCATTGATCCCCTCTTCAAGGCCTGAAGCCCCGGCAGTCCCACTACAATCCAACAGATGGCGTTGGACACCGATCGATGTGAACAATCTTTGATCCTGCGTTGGGCGACTTCCGCGCTTTCGGTGATGACATCATTTACTAAATTGTCGACAGCTAAAGATCCTTCTCACTGCTTTTGACGTATACTTCGTCGCTTCGGAATGTATATCCAAACTTGATTTCGCTCTTTAAAATGCAAAGTGTCCCATGGTGCCAAAAATCGTGTCGTAACAGATTTCTGTGGAAAGAATTCTAGACAGGCTGGTTGATTGGCCACTTTCAACTTCCTCCATCAAACCAACAGCACATCAGGATGTTCCAACAAGGCCTTCCAGAGTCCACTTGAAAGCCAAGGATTCGCCTTCGTTGTCAGAGCTATCACGAGAATATTTCCGCTTATTCCCGGCTCATTTTCGACACTTCAGAATTGTCCGCAACTCTCAACACAGGATCATCTAAAGAGCTCATCTGCCTCTGCCGGAGGGTTCCTCCGTACCGACATTATTTGTCCAGATACACAGCAGATTCCTCGGTTCTTATTTGCATCACACTCCTATAGAAAGCCACAGCAAAGCCGAATTCTGATACAAAGCCACAGAAGGAAATCGAAGCCGATATTACAGGGATCGGCAATTCCAGCCACAAAGTCTTCATCCGTAGCAATCCGGAAGGATATTCCAAGAGGTTTGCAAAGAGATTGTTCCGTCAATCTCTGGGTCTAATCCATTCCAAAGAGTGTCTCTTCAACTCCTGTATATATTTTCATCGAGCACCGGTCACTCCTAACAGACCCATACAAACATAGTTCATCCTCTCCATCCCCAAGCGCCTGCACTTTCGATTGTACTTCAGAGGACACATTTGGAGAAGATAGTTTTAGCTCTACAAAATGACCGCAGGCTTTTTTTCTTGCATTTATTGAACAATCTTCCTGTTCGTGCCTCTCTTTATTCGGTTCATCCTCCGGACAGCTAAGCTCCTTTTCGGTGACACCGGTCTCCATTCGATCTTCGGCCATTTCTTCTTCCACTTGGCTCTCGCCGTTTCCTTTAATTTCTTCTGTGACCAGAGGCGGCGGTAGAGACTTGCCGACGATGGGGCAAGTCAAATCCGACAGGGGGGCAGTCACAATTTCTCTAATTTGGTTTCAAAATAATTCATAATAATTAGTTTTAACATTTAATTAAAGGAAATTAAGTATTTTTTAGCTTCTCTTTTTATTGAGATACTGACCTTTTCTTTCATTGTTAAAAATTTACAAAGATGTTTGTAAAAAGATGTTCTCAGTTTTTTTTTTTTTTTTTTTTTTTTTTACTGACCATTAAAAAAATTGTCGATATTTGAATCTATTTTTTAATGAGACTCTAGAGATTTACTTGCACTAAGATCTAATTTTGGAAAAAATACAATTATATTTCATTCTAGATTTTAGTATATAGTATATATAATTTATAACAAAATCCCAATAATTATTTTAATGATTGGGTAGAAAAAATAAAATAATATTATTTCTGAACACAGGATTAATTTATATATATAAAAATTAACAATAATTAATTTTTATATTAATAATAATTTATATATATATATATATATATATATATATATATATATATATATATAAATTATTAATTAAAATTATATATATATATATATATAATTTTATCCCAATTATTTTTAAGACATTCAAATACAACAAATGTTCTTTTCTATTTTAATATGAACATCCACAAGCATTTATATTTGCAGAACTTTTTTAGATATATTTAAAAGATATCACATTTCTATAAATAAATAATTAATACATGATTAAAGTAAAATAATAAGTAGGATATTACTCACCTCATACAAATCAGATTTAGTTCTTTTATACAAATTATAATATTTTTAGCTCAGTCTTGTAACTGCATCGATTGAAAGTAACTGTTTTGAAGGGTTGTGTGGAACTTGTGCTCAGTCGCATTTGCTCCAACTCATTAAAAAGTGTCTTTTGCGCTCAAGCCTTAAAAAGGTTACCACATTATAACTTGCATCTTTGCATGTAAGATTTGGCGATTTTGCAATGTGCGCCAAATGGTACTCAATCATTATGAGAGTAAGAATGATACTCCTTGTCTCTGATAACAAAATGAAACTTCCGTGAGAAAAATGCTCAAGGCTCTTATAACGTTTCAGACGAGTGTTGAAAATAATAAATAAAGTGTGAGAAATTTGCTTTAAAAATGTATATATTATAAAGGAACACGTTTATAATTTTCACACACGGAAGACATTTATAAAATTTATAATTTTGATGAACATAATACAAATTTAATCTAATAAAATGAATTATAATTTTTAGTTTTATGAGGATTTAATTTTTATATCTCTTACGGTTTAACTTTATTTAACAAGATGGAAAAAAAATACATAGAAAGAAAGTGCTTTAAATTCAAATTTAAATGGATATCAATAATGTTTAGTTCTTTCAATATGTATGTATATATATTCCACAAGCTGATACTTGAAATGAGTTAATGTATTTTTTTCGTTAAAGCTGTTCAAATAAGTTTTTTTTTTTTTTTTTTTTTTTATAATAAACGTTTTGGCTAAAATAAATGATAACAATCATATTAGTAATTTTTAAAAACAGCTGATGGTTAATTCTCGGGGAAAAAACATATTTTCAATAAGAAAATGTTGATAATTACTGTAATTCCTTCAAATCTTCATTTTCTAGCTTATTTACTGTCAGATTTAAATATGCATAATCCAATATACTGAAAACGACATTTAAATGCAACATCTAAACGTACTACATTAAAACGCTTAATTCTGAGATACAGTATCATGAACTTAAGTTTTATTCGTAGGTAATGTAGTAGCAAATTTCTGTCTGTTTTTCTTAAAAGCGCTGCAAGTGATTTAATGCTAATTTTCAATTTGTCCTAAATCTATGCACGAAAGAAAGCTAGAAATGAAATATAGTACTTTATATTTAATTCTTTCTTTCTTTTTTTTTTGCCCTTGAATTTCTTTCCAAAAGAATAGATTCATATAGACTGGACCTTTACTGTAATCAAAATTTGAAATTACAATAGTAAATATTTAAATATTAGACCGTAAGATAAGACTAATTTCACAGCTATGTAAGCAGGGTTTCTGAATTCCCCCCTTTTTTTTTTCTTTCTAAAAAGCATTAAATGTTTGCATTCAGGAACAAGTTTTTTTTTTTTTTTTTAATACTACTTCTAGACATACTTCCAATTACAAAATTTCGTTAAATAAGATAGGCAATTGTGCAAAAATTAAATTTTTATACGTCCATCATAACTTCAAGTGTGAATTAGTATAATTTTTCTCTTATTTTCATCTATACGTACAAAATTTTATATTTCTATCTCGAAAATTTGCATACATATACTAAGTTTTAAATTTCAAAGCACTGGCCATAGTTTATATATATATATATATATATAGGCTTTGTGACTTAGTGATTAAAATATGTAGGAGCCTTACTTCTACCGGAGAGAAATGGTGAGAATAAAGTGTCATATATGTGATGAAAGAAATTGACATTTTGCTCTATTTTTTAGGTTATTCTTTTGCTAGACAATCAGTGCAGAGTTCAACATTCCAAAATTGACTGTGTAGAGAATATTTCAATTTTAATAACTGGCATTATTCAAAATACAAGATCGACGTCTAAAATCAAACAAATAGGCCCTTTCTTATGTAAAATCAAATCTTTCATTTCTGAAAAATGTTGTTTGGCGAGGCGAATGTTACTTTGATCTAGATAGAAGCATTAATTTCACATTTAGCAAAATTTTCACGTTTCGAAAAGTGAAAACAATTTTTCGTGCAAGAAATTCATCATCACTTGCAGTTTTCTGTTCATATGCTGCATATTTATGTTTTTAGAAGCTCTTTAGTTGGTCCCATTTTCTGCAAAAATATACTGCATGGTACCGATAGATTCAGTTAATTTTTATTGGCATTATATCTGAACTAAGAAATGAATTAACTTTATCAGGGGATATTTGATAAATCTTTGGCGACTGACTCAAAAAGCTAGTCCTTATGACACATGCACTCGATCACATATGCCCAAGTATTATTCAGATAATGCAATTCTGTATAGGTGTCAAAGGTGTTAAATTGGAACAAATTTTTAAGCAATTTAATTAATACAATATCAGGCTATTTTTTCAAAATTATTATTGAAAGTTAATAAATATGTTGTATGCTTTAGCAAAGGAAAGATAGAATTTAGACCGCTTGAAATTAAGTAAGAAAACATGTTATATCCTTCGAGAATAAATTTTATTGACCACAGTTTAGTACTTATTACAGTATAATTTTATTCAAATACTTTAAAGATAAGGTTAGATTATTCTTTTTTTTTTTTTTTTTTGGGGGGGGGGGTCCTCCAAAAGAGACTTAAACTGGAATTTAAATTATTTCCTGAATTTGATGTTCAGATCAAGAAGTCTATCGTAGCTCTCAGAAAGCAGTTATAATCATTATCATTAATTGGAATTGGAAAAAATAAACAAAAAGATAATAATAAATATAAAAAAACACCAAACAATATAAAAATTAAGGCAGTGTGTTTTTATATCTTGAGGAACAAATGAATAAAAAAAAAGAAATGCTAAAAAATGCTATAAAATATCAAACTTGAGTTCAGATTTTATATGCTGATATAAACTTGAAACTCAAAACTTATTTTGTATTATTGAGCTTAAAGAAATTAGTGATGTAATTTGTGGAACCATTTTCTTTAATTGAACTAATGAAACAATTTTAATAGACTATGTTTTATAAGACATCATAAGATATTTCTCTGTATAAAAGCAGTATTGATTACATAAATAGAATTAACATGATTTAAAATATTTTTTAAAAGAATATTTAACAAAAAGGTGAGTTGAAATAAACAAAAGTATATATATATATATAAAATTGGCAGAATCCCATGATCAAATTAATCCACTTATGTACATTCTTTTAACTTAAATTTCTTTTCTATTACGAATCTGATTTAAATAAATGTTAAGACAATTTTACTCCTACTAAAATGACATAAAATATGAGTACTATTGAGATTAAAAAACATAAAATGACATGAAAGCTATTGAGATTAACAATTTTTGACACTTTTATATCTACAACAATTATTATTCTAAAAATTTGATATATCAATAGTTTTTTGCGCCTAGTTTTCCAACATTATTTCAAATTCCTCTCGGTTATATTACAAATATTTGACTAATTAGCAATTATTATAGAGGTTTGCTGTTCTAAAATTATGTATCTATAGTTTTTAGCGACAATTTTTCAAATATTATTTAATTTTTTTGACTATATTACAATCAGGGTAGACATTAAATGAATTTTTTTCAATATTTAGAATAAATTATAGCTTTGCATCGTATAATATCCAACAAATCAAATAGTTCGAAAGGAAAGGTTATAAAAGTAATAATTATTTTATTTTCATTGTTAAAAATTTCAAATATTGATGATAATTTGGACATTTGCTTGTCATTCATTTATATGAAGGGAAAAAAACTTTGTTTTATTTTTCGCTGAAGACAATTTTATTCAAATTACTTAAATTGTTATGTAATTATTCAATTTATATGGTGGTCTCTATATAAGAAGCCTTTTGCACAACTAAAATATTTATTGACTATTTTTTGAAGATAATTTTTTAATGAATGAATTTTTTTTTAAAGAAACATGAATGCTGTTTAAATTTATAATCTGTAAAGAAATAAATATTATAATTTTATGCTAATTAATTTAGAATCATTGAAGTATAATATCTGTCAAATATTTCAGCAAATGAGCGTTAGTAATAAATATTAGGGAAATGCGTTTATTTTCCGTTTAGTCATCATCTTTTGTCATAATCTTTAAGATAATTATATAAAATTAATTTAGCAGTAGACATGTGCTTTTTTTAAAAATTTTCCAATACTTCAACATTTTAAAGTCCTTATGCAATATATTAATAAAAAACTTATAGTAAAGTATATGCAGATAGTTTATTAAGAAAATGCTATTATTCGAATATGTAACACAGATCAAATAAATTATTTCAATTCAACAATTTTCGAAATACAACAAAACATTCTGTATCACATTGGTACTTAAATACAATTTTAATTAATAATGGTAAGTTAAAAAATTAAGACAGGCAAAAGTAAGAATGAATAACAAATACATGAAAAATTATTCATAATACCTAAAAGTATTTTATTTCTTCAAGTTTACACTTGCTTGGTTTTTTCAATTCCATTTTATTACTACAAATTATTTTTCAAATAAAATTTCATTAATTTTTTGCTTTAAAATACTTTTACAATAATTTTGTTATATTTGCAAGAGTTACAAGGCAGCTCTTTAAATCCTTATAAATAGAATATTTTTCTACTGTTAGCATTATTCTATTATCTAGATTTAAATATTTTTTAGCTCTCTGTTTTCCCTGTAAATTTAACTCTTTCCATGCTGCTAAAAAGTCACTGTATTCAGCTTCCCTTTTTAAGAAACGAATCAGCTTCTCGATTCGTGGATGTGATTTCCCAATAAACAAGTTTATGTTGTTGTTCCATCCTTCGATAGCATTGTTTGTTCTATGGAGTCTCTTTCAATGGAGTCGCTTTCAAAATTAACACTATCAATAAACTATTTCCAACAAAAATAATTGTTCTTGACTCGGCTTTCAATTTAGTCAATAAAAGTAAAAGCGAAATCCGAAATTTAAGAACATAATTAAACACATTTTTAGACGAAGCAAAAGTGCTATCACGAAATTTGAACATTTCAGAACATTTCTCTGTAAAACTAATTCGAAAAAGGAAAAGATTATATTCCGAATTAGCAGAAGACGAAATTATAAAAAACCCGGTAGAGGAATTTAGGTATTATTTTTTTTAACAGTGTAATTGATATTGTTATTGTACAGATAGAAGATGGATTTAGAAGTATACCAAATATTATTTCTGATTTCAAATTAGTCACTGATATAAAAATTTTAGAAAAACATAAATTAGAGAAATGTTCCGAAAACTTTATTGTAAAGTTTTATAACAAAGATGTAGATGAGAACCTAATCCTGTAAATTTGTTTGCTACGGGATTTAATTTTGAATGAAAGAGATGTAAATAACACACAAGATATATTGCAATACATACTAAATTAAATAATAATTATAATGAGTTATTTCTAAATGTATTAACTGTGTTAAAACTATTCTTTATGTTGCCAGTTACTATAACAAGTGCTGATCGCTCTTTCAGTAGATTAAAATTAATAAAAACTTATCTTTGGTGAGATTTTTTATTAAAAAATTATTGATTTAATTAAATTAAATGAATGTTAGATAGCCAATAAAAAAAACCACTCTTTCAAAATTAACCTTTGAGAATTATAGATCTTTAAAAACAGCTTTGGATTAACTAGACAATCAGAATATATTGATGTACATTAGCTACCTTTTAATATGATCATTGGATACGTAACTGTCACGAAAAGTGCTTAAATTTGAAAATTATTTTTCCTTTCGAAAAATAATTTTCCCGAGAACAAAGAAAACTTTCCGAGGAGTGCCAACATATTTTAAAATAAATTTAAATATCTTTTTTCCCCACTCCTCTTTCTTCAACAATGTACATTGGTGTTTATTGAAATATTGGGAAGGTTATCGAGAAGGGGAAATAGCAAATGCGTACTGTGTCATACTTGTTACTTCGAAAAACGTTCGATCTTCAGTTGAATTCAAAGATGATGCTTTAGTTATGTCTGATAAATGTATGCTTAAACTTTTTATGTATTATTAAAGCAAAATACGCAGATTTGTCCAACAGACGGAAAATATGAATACAAGATGAATTTAGTGCCCCTAAGATATCTAAAAAATGGCTGTATTTTTTCTTAAGTAGAATGAAACATCGCTGGCAACTAACGAAAATCAAACTTTTACTGATAGTCTAAAACAGTCTATGAAAGAGAACGATTAACCACCATACCTAATTTATTGCATGTATATATAACAATATAATATTTCGCCGAAATTTGTTTTTCGCTTGTTTATAGAACGACAAGTTATCGACATAATTAGCGAAAATGGTTTTGCGTACTATGGGAAAAGGCAGCCTGACTAAAGCCCAGCTGTTGTTGCCGTTATGATTTTCAGATTTAATGGGTTTCTTTTGTTTAAAAGGATATATATGGAGCTATCCCCCCCCTTTTCCTTCCTTCGGGCGTCAAATCGAACATACCAAGTGTTAAGAGAGCGAAAGTATGAATTTTGGTATTAATACTAAAAAAACTGGTTGTAAAATATTGAACCATTTTTATAATTCCAAAACAATTTATTTTAATTAAATACGTATTTTACAATAATTATTTTTCCCCTCTTCTTGGACATCTTTTTGTTGAATTATGAAGACTCGGACGTTTTTGCTATTTTTTCCCTAACACATTTTTTTGTTTGTTTATTTTTAAACATTATGAGCATGGATTACTATATTCTTCATATGAAGGCAAGCTATGGAAGACATGAAATGGACATTATTGCTAATATTTTCTTTTAACGTTTATTTTTTATTTTTATTTTGTGTTCTTTTAAAATTTCCCATACATTTAACTAAATTAACTACTAGTTTTTAACGTTCTTTATTGCCCGACTGATTCACCAAAAATATTTCTTTGTGTTTAATTTCCATTAAGTCTCTTATGTGTAATTTTGGAGCCCATGATTCCCTTTAAAATGGTTTTTAAGCATTAAATTATGAAAAGTTTATGAGTTGTGTTATTTAATAAATTGATACTTGACCTTCCCAATGGAGTCTAACCCCATGACATCATAAAGCCATTAAAAACATCACAAGCTGGGTAAAATATCCTTTACTTAAGTAAAAGATAGTTGACAATTAATTACTTTATTGAGCACAATTAATTATTTTTTGAAGTACTGTCATCTTATTAACCCTACTTCTTGTTTTTTTTTTTTTTTTTTGTTTTTTTTTTGTGAAACGGGGTATTTTTAGTAATATTAATTTAATTTAATATCTATTAGCATAGTTTTTTAGGAAGCAGTGTTCAGTCAGTGCATGACAATTCCATTAATGACGAAGCAGGAGTTGAAACTTTCATAGGTTTATTTTCACACATATATAGACACGGACATTTCTAAGCTACCACACAAACACATCACAACACGAAGGACGGGAGAGAGAGTATGTGCATGTCGCCGCGTCGGCGTCTCGAATACATCTGGTTAGGGGAACAGAATTTCCCCTTTTCTCCACCGGAGGGAGTCAAAACTCTTAACATCCACCCCCGGATGAAGACCTTCATAAAATTGCATACTATATTACAATAAAACAATAAATTCACAATAATACAAATTATACAATTAGTATAAATACAAATACAATTCTGATTATTAAATTCCATTATATATACATTATAAACTAAAACAAATAACAATAACATTAATACACTTCATTTCCAGAGGGTAAAATAGCTACATCACGAACAATTCGTTTTATTATATTGCCATTTGGTAATTTAATATTGACTACTCTAATTTGGTTGTCATTACCGTGGAAAACGTCAGTAATTCTTCCTAGCAACCACTTTGTTCCAGGTAAATTTTCATTTTTTATCAGAACAAGTGTTCCGAGTTTTACATTATTCTCATTGAATTTCCATTTGTAACGCTGTTGTAAACTGCAAAGATGATCACGTTTCCATATTTTCCATATACTTTGAGAAAATTTTGTAATTTTTTGCCATTTTGATAATCGATTTTCATTTAAGTTAATTAACAATGGTTCGGCAATTCCATTAATTGGTCTGCCAATCAAAAAATGACCAGGTGACAAAGTTTCAAAATCGTCGAATTCTGGAGATAGCGGAGTAAGGGACCTAGAATTTAGGACGCCTTCAATTTCAGCCAAAATTGTTAGAAATTCTTCCAGAGTTAGTTTTTGATTTCCCAGTACGCGTTTTAAATGGAATTTAAAGGATTTTACTCCGGTTTCCCAAATACCTCCAAAATTCGGTGATTTAGGTGGAATGAACTTCCATTCAATAGATTCTGAAATTAAAAATTCACTTAAACATTGATCAGGAGAGTTGACAAGATTATACAGCCTTTTAAGTTCTTTGTTTGCACCGACAAATGTTTTGGAATTGTCAGTGAGAATTTTTGCACATTTACCTCTCCTTCCAAAGAAACGCTTTAAACTTGCAATAAAACAGACAAATGTTTGATCAGTTACGAAATCAAGATGCAAGGCTTTAGTACATAAGCACACATAAATTACAACATAAACTTTGTTCAATATACCTTTTCTCTGATTTTTGAATTTTAAGAAGAATGGGCCAGCAAAATCAATACCAGCAATGTTGAATACATGTTTAGGGGTTACGCGATCAGCTGGTAAATCACCCATTAATTGGGATGTTAAAACAGGTTTGTTTTTCACACAAGCAATGCAATTAAATATCACCTTTTTACAATTATGTTTACCATTTATTGGCCAAAATTTCTGACGTACTTGATACAACAAAGCTTGTGCTCCCAAATGTAAATACTTCTTGTGATAATGCACTAAAATATTGTAAGTAAAAATATGATTCGATGGTAACACAATAGGATATTTTGAATAAACATTTAATTTGGAATTTTTTAACCTGCCTCCCACTCTTAAAATATCATTTTCGTCCAAAAACACATTTAAGGTTGACAGTTTACTTTTCTTTGAAACATTCTTACCTCTTTTCAAATCTCTAATTTCCTCCTTAAACTTACCACGTTGAACCATTCGGATTAATTGGTTTTCTGTCTGAATCCTTTCACCAGCCGTAATGGGCCCCGCAGTCCTTGACTGAGGGTACCTGCAATTAGCTGAAAATCTAAAAATATATGAAATAATACGAATAAGTTTTACATAGTCATTTGTGATTTTGAGAAGTTTGCCGAGAAAATCATCACAATTAGTTCTGGTTACAGTCATTACTAGGTTGCTCGCTGGAACATAGTCCTTCTTTAGTTCGTTTGCTACTTCAACTTCTTTGAATTCACTGTTCACTGTGTTGTCAAGGCATAGATCTGGGTTAAACAACCAGTCTGGACCATGCCAACAAACATCATCTTGCGCTAACATTCGGATGGGCAGTCCTCGGGTTAACTTGTCTGCGGGGTTCGTCTTTCCTCTGCAGTAATTCCACTGGTCTCGATTGGTTTTCTCCTGGATCTCCCGTACGCGATTTCTCACAAACTCCTTCCATCGTAGAGGGTCTCCTTTTATCCAATGAAGGCTGATTTGCGAATCCGATCAGAAGAAGATGTGGTCAGATGTAATCCAGGGAAATGCTCGTTTTAAGTATTCTGCTAATATGGCAGAAACAAGGGCTCCCATGAGTTCGAGTCTGGGCAGACTCAAATTTTTCAATGGAGCTAGGCGGCATTTCGCCACTGTGAAACTGGAGTTCACCTTCCCGTTGGTCACTTTCTTGAAGTAGGCCACACAAACATAAGCCTTTGGGCTTGCATCGGAGAAAATGTGAATTTCAGCCATTGGAGTCTCTGCATCAAGGAAGTAAGGACGAGGCAAAGAAATCTAAGGGATAGTTTTTACCTCATCCAGCCAGGACAGAAATGTCTCTTGAATGTCCGGTGGTACTGGTTCATCCTATTTCAGCTCCTGTTCCCAGGCGTTCTGTAGTAACAACTTCATTCTGACAGTAAAAGGGGTTATCATCCCCAATGGATCAAACAGCATCCCACAGATGCTCAGAATCAATCGCTTTGAAAGATTACTGTCCTTCATCTTAGAAATTTGATGAATGTCTATGGTAAATTTATCGTTGATACTGTCCCAAATGAGTCCAAGAATTTTTAATGGCACACCTAATTCTTCAGATGTTTCACGACGGTCAACATTAGCTTGTTTCCAAGCTTCATTTAGAATTGGGGAGTTCGTAGCCCATCTTCGAAGATTCATGCTGGCCTGACTTAGAATGTAAATCATTTCTTTGCTCAATTTTATAGCTTCAGAAACGCTTGACGTGCCAGCTGCAAGGTCATCCACGTACAAATAACTCAACATTTTACATGCTTCTTCATATTCACTTTCGAATTTTTCTAAATGCAGTTTAATAACTGCGGCAAGTAAGAATGGGCTGCATTTCACTCCATAGGTGACTCTTTTATATTGGAATGTTTCAATATTGTGAGGACTGAAACCGAGATTAGGACAATCCCCTTTTATCCATAAGAATTTTAAAAACTGCCTATCTTCCTCGGCGATCCCTACTTCTAAAAAAGCCCTACTTCTTTGTTTCTATCTAATGTTTTGCTTAAACCGAATAAATGACGTTTTGCAATTTCATAATTACTGCGTAATAACTTATTATCCTCCTTCCATAACAAACGAGTTTCGTATCTTTTGTCTTTATACGTCGTATTTTGTTGAAACGATTTTAAAGTTTCTTTATCTGAAAGAAACACTTCTTTATCCGCATTTATCCCAATCGTTTCTAATAACCACAAATCCTTTACCCTATCAAAGCTTGATTCCTCACCCTCGACGATCAAATGGTTAGCAGATATCTCCTTACAATCAATTCTCATCTCCTTTCCCAGAAGCAAATATCCGAAAATACTATCAGCTGCAATCAATCTTTTACTAATCCTTATATTCCTTTCGCCTAAAATGTCTGAAATATAATCCGAACCAATCAAAACATCAATCCTCTCAGAAGTACTAACATCTGCTAACTCAATTCCCTTTTCCAACGCTATGTTTCTAACAAACTGCGATGGAGTATGAATTTTCGCCGACGTAATCGAGCCATTAACAACCGCTTGTATTTTAACACACCGAGTCGGGTGTTGTACATTCCTTAACGTAATCTCCACTATATCGTAAACACGACGCTCAGCGGTTTCACTTCCGAAAGTGTGAATAGCTAGAAATTCCCTGCCCACTGTTTTCAATCCCAATTCCTCGACCACCCCTCTCAAGATGAAGGATTTATTGGCCCCGCAATCCAATATGCAACGCAGGTGCGTCCTACTCCCCCTCCGTCCGTTCACCACAGCTGAAAACGTTTGTAATAAAACCGATTCAGGGACCCTATTTTTTCTTTTATTTTGTTCGGTGCTGAAAGATATGGTAGAAGCGGTATTATTTTCTTCGGGGATAGAAGTCCCTTCTTCGACTGGAGGGTAAATATTCTTAGTTACGGTATCGGGTTGCTGTCCTTCGCAAATTAAGGAATTATGCGAAAAAGAACCACAGAGCTTACATTGATAGTTACTATTGCAGAATTTTCTTATGTGATTCTGAAAACATATAAAGCATTTTCCCTTAGCCATTAACGATTTTTTCTTTTCATTAATATTAACTGAGCAATCATGGCTCATGTGTTTTTCAGTACAAAAGATACATTTTTGATTACTCATTCTGTCATCAGAAGAAGGATAATAGTTTCTTTTTGGATTAAATTTACAATTCGATTCAGTTTTATGGTGAAATGAAGCAGCGTGTGTCGGTAAGGCATTCGTATGCGAAGAATATCTATTTTTGTAACCTTGATCAGGTTTGCTTCTAAATGAATACTCCTTTAAATTAGGAATTTTAGGGTTTGCCAATAATAAAGAAGCTTCCCTGCACTCTACTTCTATTCTTAAGAATTCTACTAAATTAGTGATATCAAATAATTCACCTGCCCTACGGTGACGATTATAGTTTAAATTTAATTCTTCGGGTAGCTTTTGTAATATTACAGGGCACAATAGGTTACTATAGGTACCTGTAGCTACATTTAATGATTGCAACGATCTAATTTGAGTTTCTATTGCATCATACATTTTTCTTAAGCCTGTTACATTTGAGAAAGTTTTTACTGGATCAATAAATAAAAGTTTATGCATGTGAGAAGATATGATTATATCTGTTCGGCCAAATCTTTCTTTTAATAACTGTATCGAGGCATCATAATTTTGCTTAGTTAATGAAAATCCGGAATACGGCATTTAAGGCAATTCCACCAAGATACGTTTTTGCGTAAGTAAATTTCTCAATTTTTGTTAATGAATCATTTTTATGAATTGCGACTTCAAAGGAATTCCAAAAATCTATAAATTGACTGCAATCGCCCTCAAAAGTTTGTATATTTAAATTCGGTAAATTAACACTTTGATTTCTTAAGGGGATAACATTTTCCGCATTATTTGTAATTGGACTGTTTGTCCTTACTTGTGGAATATCCCTCAAATTTTCTATTAGTCTTTCTAGCTTAGATGTTAGTTCGATTGCTTTGTCTTTGTAATCTTCGCATAACTCAATTTCTCCTTCCATTTCGCTTAAATTTATAATTAATTGAATACTGTCATCCAAGCTAATCAAATCCTTCAATTTTTTCGTGAGTTGAGCTTTTAAACTCACAAGCTCATTAATTTTTGTTTCTTTCGTATATTCATTACAAATTTCTTTGGAATTTTTTATTTTAGTTAAATGTTTCGTGAAAATAGTACGTAATCCTTTCCTTTTTTCCTTTAATCTATTAATATCCATTTTAAACTAAATAATTCAAAAAAGCTTAGAACAAATAATAAATGTGCCCACCTCTGGTTTCAGCTCCTCACTGCGCTTCCTCCAAATTGCCGTGCTTTCCAAAAAATTCCAATTTCCAAATTTCAACGTATCACGTCCAGGGTACACCAGGATGTTCAGTCAGTGCATGACAATTCCATTAATGACGAAGCAGGAGTTGAAACTTTCATAGGTTTATTTTCACACATATGTAGAGTACATGTCGCCGCGTCGGCGTCTCGAATGCATCTGGTTAGGGGAACAGAATTTCCCCTTTTCTCCACCGGAGGGAGTCAAAACTCTAACAAGCAGTAATACAATGAATTACAAAAAAGAAACATTTTATTGTGGATTATGATCAAGAAAATTGATTTCAGTATTTTGTACTTAGAAATATTCAAAATTTAAATTAAAAAGAAATCTAAATAAATAGTTCAGTAATTGCGAGGCATTTTTTAAGACAGACAAAATATTCTTTGATTATAAATTTGAACAATTTTTAAATTATAAAATAATGTAACTTAAGACTTTGAACGTTGCTTTTATTCTCTAAAGCTTAACTTAGCAATGATATATACTATTAGCTGCTGACTGATGCTAGATAAATTTAGTGTGTGTGGTATTGGAGCAATTATTTTCGTGTGCTTTCTATATACGAGACGGTTCCTTCAGGGAATAGGGGATAAAGAGGCATTCATAAGAAGGGTTAGTTGCATGTTTTAAAGCATATATGAGTTTCGGTTTACCATTTCATGCTTGTTAGAACATAACAGAAAAGATTTTATGGCTAAACACACACACACACAAAAAGATATTCAGACCTTCCCAATGGGAGCCTTCCTTACTGTTGGTCAAAAGGCGCATTTTTAGTGGCGGCAATAGTAGGGGGAAGAGCAGGAGGCGGCAATCACCGCCCCCTTTGGGCAAGAAATCAAGAGTTTCGTAGGCCTCCAAAAATCTACCATTTTGGAACAGGATAGATAATAACAAATCTGATAATTTAAAATCCATCTTAATGCAAACAATCTAAATATTTGAATTATGTTTCAAGTAGGGAGAATGATTAAATTTGGCTAAATGAATGATTCGAGGTGACAAGTGAATAATATGTCGCATTTTGCTGACTGTTTTTGGATCGGTCGAATACAAAGACAATGTGACTGACGCCGACTAGCTTAAGTCAGACATCTGATGAAATTGTCGTTCATTAAGCTCACTGTTTGTTCTACACTAGGCTGAAGAACCGGAGTAAAATTGTAAAAAAAAATTTTTGAGTCTTTGCTTTTATCAACTATTTTAATTGCTTGCCGTTTGAATTATTAGGAAAATTAGATCTTTTATATTATGCATGAATAGAGTGAGAGGGTAGTTTTTTAAATTCAAATTTTACTAAATATTTCAGATAAGATGCGACATTTTATTCATTCAAATGTTATCTCCGCGGCGATAAATGTGGCAGATTTTCTCAATTATTATACTTTATTTCATTAGGATAATTCCCTAACAAAAATCTGCTTATTATGATTAAAGATTATTAGTAAACGCATCAGCAACATTCTTTTGTATTATGAGCGTTCTAAGAAAAGTTACTTTGCTATAGACAAATCTTTGAATTATCTATAAATCGACGAAATGGCTAAACTGTAAATATTAATTGTGTTTATTTATTTGCAAAATATCTTGCAGGGTAAAATATTTTACAATAAACTTGTGTAAAATATCTTAATTGTAATTTTGAAAAATGCTTCGTTTTTTTTTTTTTTTTTCAAAGTAATCTTTTAAGCTCGATTGAAATTTAACGACAAGAAATCATTATACGTGATATAGACTCAACTTTGCGCTAAACTTGTAAAATCAATTAGTATCCAAATTTTTTTAGATTTTACATTCAGCATTATAATAATGCAGTCGGAATGTTTTAACTTTTTTTGTTAATTACTATATAAACTTATTATACTATATTACTTATACTTATATACTATATTACTTATTTTGCCAAAAAAAAAAAAACTATATAAATTCTTAATGCTTCTAAATTTTAATATACATTGGATAAAGCTTTTTTAATAAAGCGATGATTCATTGAGTAATGTAGTAAATTAAGAAAAACATAACAATTGAAAAAAAAGCTGCAATTTTTTTTATCGTATTGAAGCTTGTAATAGCTCCAAGGGGAGGGGATTTAATTATAGGAACAAATGTCTAAAAATGACAATAGGAACATGAAACTGTTTAATGTTAGAAATCTTAATGCTGCTATAATGTAATAATTTGAACGATTCGTATTAACATTCACATTGTTTAATATATTTAACAATATAAATTTTTATCAAAAGCAAATATATTTATAAATAATTTTGTTTATCTACTTATTAACATATTCGGGATACTTTCAGAATATTTTAGAATTCATGAAGATGTCATTGGAAAAATTTTATATTTTGCCTAATATATCGATTTGTTTAGAAAACCAACTACTCTATGAAATCCGCGGTGAAAATTTGGAGATATCTATAGAAGAAGATCTGATTGCAAGCAAGCATTTGTGATAATATTCTTGGAAAAGACTTGAACTTCTATTTATTTTATTGTGGAATACTGAATTTCTATAGTAGGGGAAGGGTTACTATATGGATGTGGAACGCATGATTCATATAAGTGAACAGCACTGTAAAAGAATTTTTTTCTTTTTTTGATAAAAAGTGTTATCTTTGACGGAGACTACAAAAACCAAGGACTCATGGGAGTGGCAAAGTTTACTAAAGAAAGTATCTGTTTTTGGAAAGATGCTAGGCTTCAAAGAACAGGTAGGGAGATAAATTTTCTGTATAGATTGACCGCGGGTCCTTCGGTAGTAACGAGATTATTTCCGAAGGTTATATTCTCTCACAAATCTCATTTCGGGCACCAGGAGCCACTTCCTGTTGAGTGTTATACATATTTGTGTGTGTTTGTGTGCATGAGAGTCTTAATGGACTAATTATTCATAGGATGACACTGCT
Organism: Argiope bruennichi; assembly: GCF_947563725.1. Classification (NCBI taxonomy): domain Eukaryota; kingdom Metazoa; phylum Arthropoda; class Arachnida; order Araneae; family Araneidae; genus Argiope; species Argiope bruennichi. The sequence continues at coordinate 91,745,228 of NC_079162.1, forward strand.
TTGCTGATAGCTAGTAAGGGGAACTCCCTGAAAAGAAGAACAATTTTTGAAAGGCTCTTTTTTTACAATCTGGTTTTTCAATTTATTTCATTAAAAGAAGTGCACATTCCTTGATGATGTTGTTTTTTTTCCTCCGGAACTTATCTTTGAGATGGTGCAAGTTCCAAACATACTAATGAAAATCGGTAATAATTAATACCGTATTTTTATACTTGCAAAATTAATACAGACTAAATAGAAGGATAAATTCAAGAACATTGGTTACCTTTCCTAAAACATAGAATTGTATTTAACACAAAATTATTACAGAGCTTCGATTGATTTAATTCTCCTTTAAAGCTACAGAGTTTCCACACAATTACTGCACTCATCTTTATTCTTTAACAGCAAATTTTAAGTGCAAATAAATTTGAAGTACATTTATGGAATTGACTATCATGCTTAATCGATCGTAATGACAGAAAAAAAATGATATCCATAAATATAGAATATAAGTTGTTCCTGCTATCCGCAAAATCTTAGTAAACTGTTTTTCCATGATAAATTAAACATTTAAAAATGGAAGATGTTTTCCGTTTGCTTCTTGCATTTATTTATTTTAAAAATTGACAAGTGGAATTGAAAAAAATGAATGTCTTCAGAGGGCTTTGTTGAAACTTTATTTTCCCCCCTCTAGGTCCAAGGTTTCCCCCCTCTGGTTTTTGTTTATATTGGGCAATCTTGTTGTGTACGTGGTGATGTCATGTTGTATTGCTTTGTCTTTCCTGTAAATATGCTAGCTGTGTGTGAATGAAATGTGAAGAATCCACTAGTTGCCTCCAGTTCCTTTCTGACAGGTAAGAGCTTTTTGAATCATTCTATTGCTAATTGAATTGAATTGAAGTTTAAACATTTTTGCTGCCGAAACCCGGGAAACGCCCAATTCGACCGGAGATACCGTTAGATGCGAATTAGCTAAAATGGATCTGGAATGTTTAAAAAAAGTTAGAACCCCTGTCAAAAAGACGGCAACAGAACATTTAAAACTAAAGCAGGAAATAAGCAAAACGGATGAAAGAAAGATTTTTAGATATAATCGAAGAACTGTTAGCGAAATGTTTTAGACAAAGATGATCAACTAAAGAAACTTGACTCAGAGATTTTAAATTTGTGCAAAGAGCAAGTAGTGGTCTGACTAACGAAGTGGAATGGCAACAAGAATACAGTAATCAAATGATAACTTGGAAAATGCGAGCTGAGAAACTTTTGCGAAAAAATGAAAGCGAAATTATCAATGATAGAAATATTAACAGAAACCCTCAACAATATTCAGTCAAACTTCCGAGATTACAAATACCTCACTTTGATGGAGACATTCTGAAATTTAATGACTTTTATTCTCAATTTGATATAGCCATACATAAAAATTCAAGTCTTAGCGATGTGGAAAAATTTAATTATTTGAAATCTTATTTAATTAACAATGCTGAAATGGCTGTTCGGGACTTAACTTTAAAAGAAGAAAATTATGATGTTGCGATAAATATTCTAAAAGAAAGATTCGGTAGAACCGAAATGATTATTGGTGCTCATATGTCCCAACTACTAAATTTAAATTCTTTACGAAAAGCAAACGATGTTAAGTCGTTACACAGATTATATTCTATATGTGAAACGCACATACGCGGTTTAGAAAATAATGGTGTTTGTCCAAACGGTTATAGTTCTTTACTACACCCCATATTGCTAAAATCTACCCTTAGCGAATTATCCTTGGAATTTTCACGTAAAATGTACTCGAAAAGAGAAAATACTATTTCGGATTTATTAGAATTCTTAAAAATCGAAATTCAATGTCGCGAGCGAAATGAACATTTAGTCAAAGAATTTGGCACAGATGTAAGCACAGAATCTAGAGTTAGCACTTACGAAAAACCTAACCATAAATATGGAAAATTCAATAATAATAAATTTGAAGTATTTAACCGAAATAACCATATAAGCGCGAATACTCTGCATGCATCTGCCTTTGTAATAGATGTGAAAAAATGTTTATTTTGTGTAAAGCCTAAATCCGACCACGATTCTTTAACTTGCCCTTTGCCGGTTCAGGAAAGAAAAGCACATTTAAGAAGAAACGGGTCTTGTCCCTCACGAAAGCAGGACATTTTTACAAAAATTGCAACTTAAAACGGACATGTGGTAAATGTCGCCGTAGGCATTCTGAGCTAATTTGCGACGCGTCAAACGTCTGAATCCGCTGGGGATGAAAAGTCGGAATTACTTGTCGGAGGGCAGAAATCGTAACTTGTTCGAACATAAATACCAATGAGGGTGAGGTTCTGTTAGAGACTTGTTCAGCTTTATTGAAGTTGGGAGAAAATGAAAAAATGGTAAATATTCTGCTAGACAAGGCTTCTCAGCGATGCTTTTTGAAAAAGGAAATAGCTAACGCGTTAAAATTGCCTATAATGAGAACAGGAAAACTGTTAGTTTATATATTTGGTTCGAGGGACCCGATAAAAAAACAAACAAAAAAAAACACATGAAGTTGTAAAGTTCACTCTTTGCAATTCTCGTGACCCTGAAAAAATTATTGAAATTGAAGCCTTACTTTGCGATGTTATTTCTAGTTCTCCTTTTAAAGTATCGTCTAATAAATGAGAAAAGATGCTTAGTAAGAAAAATATACAGCTTTCAAATGCTTGCGAGTCTTCCGGAAACGAATTTTCTCTCTTAATTGGAGCACAATATTTTTGGGAAATTCATTCATCCAAAAGGGAAAATTTAACTAAAACATATTTGTAATTGATACAATTTTCGGTAAAGTTGTGCAAGGACGAATCTCACCAGTAGATTTAAATTGCGACAAAAACGTTGCTGTTTTAAAAATAGAATGCTGCTCAGCCTTAAATGAAAATCTAAAAATGTTTTGGGAATTGGATTCGATGGGAAAAATAGATATGGAAAATATCACTGATAGCGACAAGGATTTAATTGCGCGCTTTGAAAACAACTTAAAATTCAAAAGTGGGAGATATAAAACTAAGCTCTTTTGGGATAAATATCCTGACGAATTACATGATAATTTTGAGATAGCTAAGTGCAGCTTTGAAAATTTATGTATGAGAATGAAAGAAAATAATTGGCTTTTGAATGAAAATAAGAATATTATTGCAGATCAATTAAATCTGAATATTGTTGAGGAATGAAGAAAACGCATACTATGTGCCTCATTCCACAGGTGTAAGAATCGACAAAAAAACGACGAAGGTTAGAATGGTTTTTGACTCTTCTTCGGAAGGTAAGGGTTGTATATCTTTAAATGATTGTTTCACACCTGGTCCGCTTTTGAATCCCAGAATCCTTGATGTGTTATTGAGATTTCGCGAATTTGAATATGCATTTTCTAGTGATATACAAGGAGCATTTTTAATAATTGAAAAATCTGAAAAGGATAGGAATGATCGATATGAAAGACAAGATAAAGAAAGGTGGGGAAAGGAAGACATCCACGGCCAGATAGTCTGGATTCAAGAACAAGTAGAGAATCCACTAAAGATGACAGGCACATTATAGACAGGACTGAAATTAGTTCTCAACCAGAACGTGATAGAAAAGGACTTAATTCTAGAGAAGAGAAGAAAGAAAAGTCTGGTACCCTGGATTGGTGAAAGACTCCATATCCTGTAGAATCTAAAAGATGTGAATGGTATCATCACCCACCACCTATAACTCCTAAGCAGTTTGAAAGTGTCAGACCCCCAAAGAAAAATCTCACACCTCTGAGGCGATCTAATGCTGCTGTTACCTCGTCTTCTACATCTGACAAAATGTTGGAACCTGTTAAAAAAGATATTTCCAGTAACAAGACAGGATTGGATTCTAGTGTGAAAAAGTTAAAGATGATAAAAAAGATAAGCATAGTGATGATACATCTTCTTCTGAAGTTGATGAAGGTAAGCTGGATCATTCGAAACAGAAAGATGAAGATAGTGAAATATCTGGAAACTTGCCCTTCGAAAAACTTTAGGCAAAACCACAGGTCTTGAGAAGAAATAGAGACTTTAATTATTGAAATTGAAGGTGTGCTTGGTTCTCGTCCTTTGACTTATGTATTTTCTGATTTTCAGGAGCCTGTACCTCTTACTGCAGCTCATTTGTTTATGGGAAGAAGAGTTAATAGTTTACCTTACAATTGATACTAATTTAAGTAATAGGAAAATGGAAATTAAAAGGTTTAATTATCGTGAAAGGTTAACTAATCATTTTTGGAAAAAACGGCTTAAAGAATATCTTTTAATGTTAAGATCTACTCATTATGTGAAATCAACTGGCAAAGTTAGAGAATTTAAAGTTGATGATATTGTATTAATTGATGATGATAAATTTCCTAGGCATTTTTGGAAATTAGGAAAAGTAGTAGCTGTATTTCCTGGCAGAGATGGTAAAGTTAGATCTTATCAAGTTAAAACGAATACATATGTTATTAAAAGGCCTGTTCAATTGTTATACAACCTCTAAATTGATGAATGATTCATTTGAATGGCATTATTAATTTCATTATGTTTTTTAGGAACCTATATTGATATTTGGAATTTAAATGCAAATGAGATGATATTTATCCTTAACTTGTATTTAACTTTATTATGATAAGTTGGTGAGTATGTAAACTATTGTTACGAAATATTGAATTTGTGTCACTGATATTCTATCTTATATTAATGTTGCATTTATGATTGATGTGTTAAATGTAAAATGTTAAAAATGTTTAAACATTTGAATATTTAGTTAAACTGAAATTTTCCTAACATTGCAACATAAATATTGATTTAAATGATGAGAATTTATAGAAATTTTAATTTATGTTAAAATTAGATATGTGAGAAAATAAGAAATGTTGCAAAGTGGAAGGCTTTTAAATATTTAATTTGAATGAATCCCTTGGTCATTCGGGGGGGAGTGTGTCCCCCCCAGGGTTTTGTTTATATTGGGCAGTCTTATTGTGTACGTGGTGATGTCATGCTGTATTGCTTTGTCTTTCCTGTCAATATGCTAACTGTGTGTGAATAAAATGTGAAAAATCCACTAGTTGCCTCCAGTTCCTTTCTGACAGGTAAGAGCTTTTTGAATCATTCTATTGCTAATTGAATTGAAGTCTAATCAGGCTTTTCATATAATGAATTTTCAAAGTTCGAATTAATGAATCTAAAACTAAAAATTTCCTTTCCTTTTTTTCATTAATTTGGATAAATATGAATTTCATCGCAATTGTATTTCTCTTTGTCTTTTGAAATATATTTGTGTATTTAATTTGGTTTCGTTTCTTAGCATTTTACTTGTCTTATAGAAGCTATTCATATGAATCATTTCCCCCAAAATTGCTCTCAATTTGGGACAGTAGTTTTAATGTGAGAATAGTACATTAGATTCTTTTAACATAAAATAACAAGTGCCTTCAAAAATATTAACTATATTTTATTTAACAATGTGTATTTTTTTTTTAATTCTGTTTTACTATTCTACTTTAAAGAAAAAATCAGCTAGAGGCCCAAATCGATTAATTTTAAATTAATGTCAGAAAATGGCTCAAAAATATATGAGTAATATGTGCTAGGATAAGTCGGATGTAACTCATAAGGATCTTTGGTTAAAATGAAGAGTGGAATTGGTGTTAAAAATGAGTGAAATGGGCAATGAAATGTTTCTGAAAATTATACAACACACATACACACACAATCATATACAGACAAAAAAGAAAATACTAGTAAAAACGCAATAGCAGAAACACACAAAAAAAGCCTAAACCGAAAGTAAACCAAAGAAAAAAAAGTGCCTATAGATTACGAAATGAAAAGTGAGGGAGAAGTTTTTCTCTGCATGCGAAACGGTGTAACATTAATTTCATCCCCTTATGAGCAATTCATGCATAGATGTCTGCGTTCCACATTCTATTTTACATTTCATTTCCTTTTTTAATACTGATTTACAAATTATATATATGTAAAGAGATTTTTAAATCTAAATAAAATTCTAATTGCTTTCCAAATTTTAATCTTAATTTAATCCGAATTAACTTCATTTTAAAATGTTCTCTTATTTCCTGATCCAGTTCCCACCTTTTATTTAATAATTCCTACATTCCTTCTATAACACTGCAGATCTCAGCATTTTCACACGCTCTAAGTTAAGGGATAAAAATCCTTACAAAATTCTTTCAAAGATACCTAGGATTTCCTTTCCTAAATTGATACGTGTTAAAGAAATCCCTATAAAATTTCATAGTAAAATGATTGAAGAGAAAAATTTCTGTCTCTTCTCTTGTGTCGCGATGAAGACCAATGCATCGCTTATTCTTTGTATAAAAATTATGCTTCCCTTCGCAATAATAGTTTCGGAAATTATTGGAGAAAAGCCGTAAAATCTGGCAAAACTTTTAATTTATTAAAAAAAAAATTAAAATGCTTCGAAAGGCACATTTTCACACTCTAAAATATATTTGTATTAACTTTGCTCCCTCTAGATTGAAAAATCTGTTCATTGGTCTGTAGAGAGCCAAAACACACTAAGGAGTTCATGCATTCTCCTTCAATATTAGTAGAGATAACATTTTAACTGAAATACGAGTTATCTTGCTTCCTTTCAGATTAGTCAACTTTTGAAAATAGCATAAAAAAATAAAAATAAAAACTAATAACTCATGGCGTTTGAACGAGTTAATTTTGGTACAAATAATGGAATCTTTTGAGGTATTTACCTTCGACGAATTCTAAAGCCATTCCTATAAACGCAAGCAAATCTTCCTCATTAATCTTTTAGCCATCCTTCTAAAAATTGTCAGTAAATAGATACATAGAATATGTTAAAATTGATAATTAATTTTTAATGTTGCCCTGAGTATATAAGACATACAAAAATCTTTGAATTATTAATGTGTTTTATCACCCATGAATAGGTGTTTTTATTTCTTTATTTAACAATAAAAATATTTTACTTGTAGTAATAGAACATTGAATTGTTTATAGAAAAGGAATATTATGATATCGAATGATAAGAAAAGGAAACATAACTGCTTTTTTTTTTGTCTATTTATACATTATGTTTGTATGTAAGTTAAATTCATTGCCTTTCTTCCAGGAAACATCCTTGCATTCTGAAAAAGTGACAGTTGGGTGTGGTTTTATATCTACCTTTTTCCCTTAACCATATTTTCTTTGAACAGGTAATTGATGATGGAATCTAAACCTGTTCCTTCACAGGATAATATGCACCAAAACAGAACAGCATATCACGGTGTATCGGTATTGTGATATGATGACGGATTTTGTAATCCCATCTCAAGCGACAAGAGTTGTTGCTAAATGATTGGCCAATAATCCGATAAAACTCGACAGCCATTCCGAGACGTCGACACTGCGTCGGCGTGATATCGGATTCTAAATATATTTTTTTCTATAGCCTCTGAAGGTCGCCTTTTCATAGAGCTGAATTCCCACGGCGACTTTGTGCAAACGATCGTTTCAAAAAAGCCATCCTATAGTCGGCGCGACGTCTTGCAAGTCCACTCTACCCAAGTGGCACTATGCGAATATATTTTAGAAATTTACTATGAATCACCAGGCGTGTGTTGGATTTTGGAATTCATCCAGCAACACATGCTATCATTTCAAGAAACGTGGTAAGTACAAATTATTTATTATTATATATTTGTTAATAGTATAGTATTTATTCTAAATATTGAATAAAAACGATTATTTTGTTAAAGCCGTTCGAACTTGTTGATGGGCCGCGGTGGCCTGATGGTAAGGTCTCGGCTTCGGAACCGGAGGGTTTCAGGTTCGTGACCCGGTTCCACCGAGGAACCGTCGTAAGGGGGTCTGTTGCACGTTAAATCCGTCATGACCAAATGTCCTCCCGCTGGTATGGTGTGGAGAGGGGGGTGCCAGCTCAGGTGTCGTCCTCGTCATCTGACCGCGGTTCAAAATTACGAGGTACGTCCCAAAATAGCCCTAGTGTTGCTTCAAACGGGACGTTAATATAACCAAACCAATCGAACTTGTTGATTACCTGAAACATGAAGTCACATTTAATATTATTAGCTTTAGGTGTGAGCGACCATAAAGCGGAATAAATATTTAAATTAACTTTTCATTTGCGGATTTTTGTTTAACCTTTTAATTAAACTGTCGAGACGCTTTCAAACTATTTGTTTTGATTCATCTAAAACAGGGGTTTCTCTTTAACTGGCATTTCCACAATGTATCTACCTTCCTCATTACGTTTATATGTTTGTTTAAAATGTTTCTCACAGTAAATTGAATCTTCACTTAAAGAAAATTGATTTTCATGTAATATTTCTACTTGCCAAAATCGTTCCATTATTTTTTTTTCAAGTTATCATTTTACGTAACAAGACCACAGAATTTATGATTAAATTCTTATTCTCCTTCCTTTGCAGAGCTAGCAATAAATCAGAAACGCGAATTCAGCAAAATAAGATTATCCGAAACATATTTCCCTAGCATTAATATATCAAAAGAGAAAGAAGCTGGAAGTAATATATCAATTGTCCTTTGACCTTGCATAGGAGCAGCGAACTTGAATCCATTCGGTAAACTTTGTTTTTCTAGTTCTTTATTTATTGAAGGAATACATTCCGTAATCTTTGCAATGACGAGCAGCTGGGCTATTGTGACATGTGACTCATCGCTATTAGAAATCTCTGCAACACTTTCGAATGTAACTGACTCGTTTTCCATTGATACCGGAAATCGTTACATTATTTTTATATTTTTTAAGAGCTAATTTATTCGCGATTTCTGTTGTGTTAAACTAATTCTCAGACCCAGTGTCACAGATGCCTCGTAAAGGTATTTTCTAACCAGAAGCGTTTTTAATGTAAACAATAATGGTAGACAAAATAGATGAATTAGCATTTTTTGGTTTTCGTTAATCTTGCGAGCAGAGAGAAAGAGATATTTTTGTGTGGGCTAATTCTTTTGAGTTAGAGTCTGAAATGTTCTGATGATCACTAGATTTATTCGTTGAGGCTTGTTGCTGTTTTTTATTCTTTGTATTAGAATCAATATGAAGAAGGCTGTGTTATGAAAGCCAAAACAGATCTTAAACGGTGATTGCTGCGGCAATGATTCGTTTTATGAGAATCTGATAAACAATTAGTACAATGAGTACCTTTAAACATATTTAGCCTAGATACTGGATTTAACTTTAAAAATGCTTCACATTTAAATAAAGGATGTAAAGGCTTATTACATGCGATACACACTTTCTTTGAATCATTTCCTACAAAAATGAATGCGACTTTTTACACGATTCTGGTCGCGGTTTTGATTTTGCGGTAATGCTACCGTGAATGTTTTCAAGAACAAGACACCTTTTCTCTAAGAATTCTATAAATTCGAGTCATGTAGGTAAATCAGATGACACTAATGAAAGTTCAAACTGTCTTCTTGATTCTTTATCTAGTTTTTTTCATCAAAATATTAATCAATAATCATTCAGAAATATTGTTTTGTTCTAAACCCATAATTTTAAGAGCTCGAACATGTTTAAGATAACTGTCCACAAAGGCTCGTAAATCTTTTGCTGAGATGCATGAATGTATGATAGTAGATGTATGAATTTCTAACGATAATATGCCATTGAAATGACTATGAACGCATAAGCGTTTATTATCAAAACGTTGTTTCAGAGCGTTTTTCAAACTGGTATAGCTCTTCTACTGTCACTATTCCTACGGCTGCACCGCTAAGAGTTGATTTCAAATGATATAACTTTTGACTTTCACAGTTAATTTATCATTATTGTCAATGATATTTTCAAATTGAATTTTAAAATTCTACCAGTCCAATGACTAGAAAACTTAGTCAGCGGAATTTCAGGCAATCTGAAACTAATGCTTTCTTTTTTGCTTGATCCTTCATTAGAACAAGAATTACAGTTCGAAGCAGATACAACCTCATTATTAGAGGCTAATATTTTCTTAAGGCTTATCTCTAGTCACACTGTTCTTCCAATTCTTCTACGCAATCTTCCAATTCTTGTAATTCCGTATCCTCGGCTGTGATGAAGTATTCTTATTTTATCTGTGCTAAGTTTTGTTTCATCTTCGGAAGATTAGCGAATTTGGTTTGATAAACTATAGAGTCCTATGTATCATCCGTTTTGATAAAATATCCTCCGATATCGATCCGTTTCGAGCTTCGTAAAAGAGGATTATATTACCTCTCCTTCTGTTAAGAGAAATTATTTTTTCTTTTTGAACATCAGCCATGATTATTTTTACTAGCAATTCCTACGGTTGCACGGACCATAAATATGGTGATTCGAAGTGAGCAGTGGACTGTACTTTTGATCAACTTCTTTATTTACAACTATATACACTCCTTTTGCGGAGAGTAGTTAGTATAATACATGGCTGATTGCTGTATTGCATTGCGGTTAACTTTGTTAAGCCTTACAAATTGAAGTTGTTTACAGCTTCTGCGGTGAGTGGGGAGCTGATGTGGGTCAACGTTCTAATGAACCCCTGACAGACTAGACCGGTAGGGAGGGTAAAGGGGTTACCGTAATTTTAAGATTGCCAAGTTTGACGTTAAGCTACGTTCGCGGGAGCATCAAGTAAAAGCTACCGTGGTGAGACTAAATTTTAAAAATTACGATCCGATAACCTTAATTTCAATTTACATTCCTCCTTGTTCAGATAATTGTAATTTTTCATTTGATATTGAAAATCTTTGCAAACAGGCTCTAACCAAATCTTCTGCGGCGATTTTAACGCTCATCACGTTAGATGGGGTTGTAATTATAATAGTCCTAGAGGTAACTCATTAAAGTTAATCGCCCTACAGGCCGGACTTGATATTATCTCGCCTACTTCTCACACTAGATTTGGACCACTGGCAGCCAGCGTAATTGACTTCTCTAATTAAAGAATTTCTATACCCGTACGAAATTCACTCTATACCAGAACTTGGGTCAGATTCAAATAACTAAAAACGAACTGGAATAACTTTAAACTGATCCTCAGCCATTTAAAAATTCCCGTAATTGAAGATTTTGATAACCCGGATATATTAGAACATTTTGTTAAATTTTTTGGATCTGAAATAATTACTGCCAATAACCTGGCCTCCATCCCCATTAAGAATAATCAAAATTATATTAACTCAAAAATAAGAAATCTAATAAAAGAGGGGATTTTTGCCAGGAGGAGTTTCCTCAAAAACTAGAGATCCAGTTTTCAAGAGACTCATGAATACACTTGTTAAGGTAATAGATAAACTAAATTTAAAAATTGAAAATAACAGTTTTAAAACTTTAACAGTCTTATAAATGTAATTATCAAAGATGGATTAATCAGGAAATTCGTCAAACATTTTAAAATTAAAAAACAAAAATTTCCGGCCCAGCTACAAATTTCGATATTGAAAAAGCAAACTGCCTGGCAGACAGTCTTGAGGAACAATTTCAACTTAATATTCTCAATGATTATGAAACAGAACAAATTGTAAATAATATAGTCAAAGGCTTTCAAGACTCCCTCCCATCCAAATTTACGGATATTCCCTCCCTACACCCGATGAAATTACTGATTATATTAAGAAAAATGTTAAAAACGTCCCCGGTATAGACTGTATAATAAAATGCTGAAGACTTACCGATAAGTTCATGAAATTCCTTACTAATATTATTCATAACATACTAATTCTAGGTTATTTCCAGTTTAGAAAAAAGGCGCAGTTATTCTGATATTAAAACCGGGAAAAGACTTCACTAAACCTAATAGTTATAGACCCATATCTGTATCCTCCCCCCGTAAACAAAATAGCAGAACGCATTATTTTCAATAAATTAAATGATCACTTAGAAAATGAAAACATTCATACTTCGGAACAATTCCGATTCCGTAAAATTCTATCTACAACTCACCAATTAATTAGAGCAGTAAAGTATATAGAAGAAGGTTTCGAAAATAAACAAAAAACTGTAGCCGTTTTCCTAGACATTCAGAAAAACTTTGATAGTTAGACAAACAGGTCTTATTTACAAATTCATCAATTACAACACTCCCCAACACCGAGTCAAAATTTTCATTTTCTACCTCAGTATAGACCTTTTAAAATTATAATTAATAATGTATATTCAGAAACAAAACCCTATCAGAGTGGCACAAGGCTCAAAACTCGGACCTATTCTCTTCTCTTTATCCATTAATGACATCCCCAAATAATTTAACACCACGTTGTGTATGTATGCAGATGACCCAGCAATACTAGCTAGAAATAAAAACACGAATTATATTACAAAAGCCCTAGACAAGCATCTCAAATCTCTTGATGATTGCTTCATAAAATGGAAAATCGAAATTAATGCATGAAAAACTGAAGCCATAATCTTTGCCAAAACTAATCCCCATCCCCATTAAAATTAAAACCCTAATTATCCCGTGGTCTAAGGAATAAAAATATTTAGGCGTAATACTTGATAAAAAAATTAATTTGGAAACCCCATTTTATATACACATAAAAAAAAATTTCGAGACCTAACTAGTAAATGTTTCCCCTTAATTTCTCGAGACTCTAAAATGAGTAGACAAAATAAAATACTTATTTACACTGCCCATTTGCGTTCAGTACTAACATATGCATGCCATTTGTGAGGATATGATGCCAAGACAAACATAAAAAGTCTGGAACTTCAACAAAATAATTCATTCAGAAATATATGCAAAGCGAAATGGTATATGCTTAACACCAATATATATAAATCCCTCGACTATCCCTCCATAAAAAATTCATTAAAAGACTTTCCCCTAACTTCTTTAAAAATCTGGAATATAATGATATTGAAGCAATAGCAAATATTCCTAAACATACCCTTAATCATAAGACTAAAAAACCAAGAAATGTTCTCCTTTAGACATAACCTTTAACCCATCATTAAAATATAACTTACTCCCCTTAAATTATACTTAATTAAATGGTTAGCTCTTATAAATCATATTGATTTATAAGAGCTAATAACGCTGAAATCGTAACCTGAAATAAGCTTAATATAAGCTCTCTAAACCCTGCACCCCATACCCTCCTAACCCAAAAGTAACGTTTCCTGATGTTCTTCACCTCAATCTTCACCTGCTCTACGGACAAGATTGAAGAACCACGAATGAAAGGACTCAATTCCTCCCTAGATGTTGACGAAGAATGTAACGGCAACAGATTGAAGGCCCAAACTCTTTACAGTTCATCAATATCGGGTATTATCTCCTGCCGGGGCTAGGCGCCCCGTCAAACCAGCTCATTTAGGTACTGAATTAGAAAATAGTCGCAGGAAGTTGGATAAAGACCATAGATGCGATAGAAAAAAATGAGAAAACTGCCACAGTTGTCGTGTGTGTAGAGCCCATCGAGGAGAGTTATAGAGAAGTAACGCAATGTCAGTATGAATCATCTTTATCGTCTTACGATAAGGTGCATGGCTGTCGTTTCGTCTGTCAAGCGGCGAGTTTCTTCGACATCCGAATGCAGAAACAAGTTTGACGGTATGACGCGTTTCATTTTCAATGGTTCTCATGCTGAGAGGTAGCTGATAAAGAACTGTATCTGTTTGAATAAATGCTTCCAAGTAAGCTCCGCGAGACATTTAATTTCTGGAACAGCCGAATATTCGTCAGTATAAAATCATGCAACAAAAGGGTTAATTCTTAGAAAACTTAGAGAAAATTTTAAGTTTAAATCACTTACTCTATTTCTCGATAGTTGGGAAGATATGTGATTGGAAATTCAATATCACTGGAACCTTTGCCTAAGAACCTAAAAATAGAAGATTTAATTTTTTTAATTACACAAGAAGATAAGAAATAAAGGGGAGAAATGTGTAAGACAGATAATTTGTAAGTACTCTAAAGAAGATTTATATTTATTTTTTTCTATAGCAAATGATATAAATCAAAGAACACTTGTAGACGATTATAACCCCCGTTACACATTGTTTAGTTGTTTTCTCTCTCAGTCATCGGCAGAAACTTATCAAATAATCAAACAATTTCGAAACTTATTTTTCGTCTATCATTTCTTTAATATTAAAATAGCAGATGACTGGATTAATACTTCAACCCACAGTAAACAAGCACCAATTATCATATTTCAGATAATTATGAAATGCTTTTTTGTAAATCGGTTTTCCATAATTCGAACTCTCCCGTTTCACTGCGGAAAAAATACAAACAATTTTGAAAAGTGAGTTGACAAGAATTAAAAAAAAAAAAAAAAAAGAAAGAAAGGAAACCCCGTTTCATTTTAAAAATAAGATTCTGAATCCGGTACACTGGATCACGCCAGATATTCCAATATTAATGATGTACATTTCTTAGTTATTTATTTTTTGAGATTGCTATCTGGCGATATTGCAGTAATTGACATTCAATAACTCATCCCATTGCGAATAATTTATTATACAATTGAAAATAATGTTTATGTTCTTTTCAACAAGTAAAATTGATTCTATTTCAATGTGGATGATTCATTTCCTGTATTGCATTTAATCACCCAACAGTTTCCCTTTTCTGCCATATTCTGTCCAATAACAGGTAAATTTTAATGAAACCCCTGTATTGAAATTAAGTTTATAAATCCAAAACTGTCGATCAGTTTTGGGACGTAACTGGCAAGTGATTAAACATATTAGCAAGACTAAAAGATTAATTAATTTAATAAACATAAGCATTCGATAAAATCTGTTCTTCAACAAGAAAGAAGATTCAAGTGATGTCATCCTTGATCGATAACCCGTTTAGACGGCTTTAATAATTATTTTTTACAACTGTAGAGTAAATGTTACAATTTTTGTCATCTATCTAGAGCTTTCTCTTCAACATATAGCAGCGAGTCTTTGAGAAATATGGGAATTTAAAGTTTAAAAAAAAATGGAATGATAGAAAAAGCGAAAAAATATTTGTTGATAAATTTTATCCTTTTGTAAAAAAGAAAAGATTACTAAAGCGGGTAAAGCAAAGACCGATCAAAATATCACTGCGTCTGCTGAATGTCTTAATAGCTTTGAAAAGCGAAGTGGTGATGGAAACTGTCCTTCAACATCTCAAGATGGATTCATCACTTAAAGTGATGTTAGTCAGTACATTAATCTGAAAATAAAATCTATTTAAATATTTATGCCCTAGCTCTCTATTTTATATAATAAAACCCATAATGCTTCCAAATTTAAAAGGTAAAGGTACAATTTTCTAGCTGAATTTTTAACACGAAAACATAATTCGAGCCTGTCTTTCCTTATTAAATGTTTTCCACTTATGGATTAACGTTGCATCATTTATGTTGAAACTGTTGAATGGTTAAAAGAAAAATTAATTTTTTTTCCTTTTAGATTATCCCTGAGGAAAGAATAAAAGAAAATGAAAGGGGGGGGGGGAAACCACGTTAAAAATGTTTGGAAAACAGAAGGAAACTTTAAATTTACCCCGACAAAGTGAGGGAAAAGACAATTACAATTCCAAAGCAATTAATCCATTTATTCAAAAGAATTAGACGAAACTTTTCGCAAGAACTGTGCTTTATTTTCACGAACCGGACCTGGAAAACAGAAACATCATCTAGGGGAATTTGTGCACTTAAAGTGCCGTAAATTAGGAGCTCGCCTTACAAGACTTCAATACAAATTCACTTACAGAATATCATTCAGATTGCAAAGTAAATGAAGTAACCTTTTTTCAGTAAAATCTCGGAGCAAAACTAATGTAAGTATTGCTTTTAACTGCAGCGAAGGAGACAAAGTTAAAAAAAAGCGATGTTTGGAAGCACCAAAGCTATCATTTTCTACCGCAGGCAAGGTTTGCTTTTGAGGTTTCACAGAGATAGGGACGTCAATACTTCCCACACATATATATGAGTAGATCCCATAACATTCCAAAAACATTATCGATAAAATTTCCAAGAAGTCCAGGCGAATTAATATAAACTATAAAAAAAAACCATCTGGGAATAATGTTATTCAGGAATTATTGAAATAAAAATTGAGTTCTTATTATAATAATAAAAATTAAGCCGAAAAGATCGTATGGTTTATTTCCTTTCATCAAATATTTTTGTTAATTAGCAAAAATGAAATAAAATCTGAAACAAAGAAGTGTTTTTTGGAAAACCTAGAATTATTTTTCATTAACAATAAAAGTACTTAAAATAAGAATCATAAGCAATGAACAATGTTGCTTGATTATAGCCCCGCGATACAATAATTAACCATAAATTCAACTTTTATCCATGTCTTGTGGTAAGAATAAATTTAGAAACCAATGAAAGATCTTGGAAGTGTGGTTTACTTTCATCTGATTGCAAAAGAGAGAGTGCCTTTCATAAGATCACGAGAAGAGCAAGAAATTAAAAAAAAAAAAAAAAAAAAAAAAAAAATGTTTCTTAAAATTAAACTAGAAAAGTTTCTAAAAATATAAATGTTTTACTTCATCGAATGTGTCAAGTGTGATTGTTGAAGAAAAGTCGCAGTGATAATTCAGCATACCGACGGCAAAGTTTTCAGGAACGGGCCTCGAAATTAGTTATTCAATGCCAGTAAATCTTGTATTAGTTTTCTAAACGATAAATTTTTAATTATTATTACCTTGAATTTTAGTAGAGATAAAAATTACTGGGCATAATAAATATTGGCTACAAAACTCATATTATACAAGTAAAAAATTAAAAAGTTTCAAATATTTAGCAATTGTCATAATTTCTAAAACAACACAAAACGATTCTACCCTTTGCTAAATATTGTAATTACCTTTAAGTTACATTAGTAAAACAATTTTTCGACACTTCCTTTAGCAACTTTGAAGATTACAGTACCAATTCAAAGAAAATATCAATTAATATTTATAACATCAATATCGATATTATAAATAATAATAAATAACAGAATAATACAAATGTGAATAAAGATAATTTGAAATTATAATGTCAACCTTGTTTTCTTATTTTTAGAAGGCTATGTTGTTTTTTGTAATGGAAAAGTTCCTTTTTAACTTTTAATGCCGAATAATGTCGTAATTCAGTTATTTAGACCCCTCAGAATCAATGTGTTATAATGTCTAAAAACCGCTTCTCTTTAAGTGTTGCCTAATTTATGAAAACCCTGAAAATCAGCACCTATCACTCCTCACTCAAATCAAACTGTAGATTCGCCACTGCCTGGATCAGTTAGAAGTTCAAAGCTCAGTAACAATAATATTCTGAAAAAAATATATGTATTCTTCATTTCATTGGGATTTCTTTTCATAATTTTATGTTGATAAATCAGAGAACAAATTTTTAGCGATCATTTAGAATCTGGCACCCCAATTTCTAAACATTTAATGGAGAGTAATGTCTGCTTTGTTGCGTATTTTTTTTTGTGTGTGCATTTAAAAAAAAAAACTATGTTATCTCGAAATACACCATAGAATATCTATAGCCTTTCATAAAACTTGAAGATCACTCCTGCCATTGAAACACGGAAAATAATGCTTGCAGCTCCTTTTTAATATAAAATACTAATTAAGTATGATAAGCAATTGTAAGTTTCTTGCTTAAGTTGAAAAAAAAGTAAATATCTATATATCACATACAGAAACACATTTTTAAAATATGAGATCACAGGTGAAAAATTGTGATGAAGATCCTATATCGATCCATGTTGTAAATAAGAACTGCGTTCCGTGCCGAATCTTGTTCCTGTGCCCTCAGAATCTCGCGAAACGAGGAGAGTTTCTCTGGAACTAGAAAGAAAAAAAACCACCGATGATACAATATGGTTCCTGATTCAATAAAAAGTATGTGCACTCTAATCGTTGACTAGTATAATTATTTTTTAATCTGTTCGAGTCAATATATATATTGCTGGAAAATTTCTCTTTCAAATTCCAATTAGTAAAACAATCTCGCAAGTGAACTATAAACAATAAAAAAAATTCACTATTTTCTGACTGATACTGATACAGCTTTAAGAGATTCAGAGGCACATTTAAAAAAATGTTATTAATTAATTTAGAGTTTTCAAATCTTTTGTACAGATTAACCATCTAACTAATAAGCAACTTCCCAACATAAAAGTTTAAAGATTTTTTTATAATTTTTAATTTAATTTAGAAAAAAATGGGGTCATTTTAAATCGCTAAAACTCAAAATATTCTAGAGCGATTTTCAAATTCTTTTTTAAAAAAAATAAAAAAAAATATATGAGCCTTAATTTTTATTCAGCAATTAAAAAAAATATTAATTCAATAAAAAAGAAAAAAAAAAAGATTTGAATAAATATTTCTAAACTTCTGAGACACTTTTTATTTTTAAAAAATCATATTTTCTAAAGTAAACATTTTTTTTTAAAAAAAAATTTGCTGAATCAGAATTAAAGAAAAATGTTTAAAAAACATATGTTATATTTCACACCTTAATTTTTATTGGTTGTTGACTTCTAACAATCTGAATACAAGAAATCGTGAAAATTGCATCATGGAGAAAAACGCGTTGAAAGTTTTTAAGTCTGAATTAATATTAATTAAAAGCCTTCAGAGAAATAAGCAACTACTTCTTTAAAACATCATAGTTAGAAATGATGTTCTACCCTTTAAAAGCCTTCAGAGAAATAAGCAACTATTTCTTTTTTCTTAAATCTTTGATTCAATTTCATTTTTGAAATTTCTACCTTTTTTCTCTGAAGTTCTCCCTTGATTTGAAGAACACTTTTCGTTAATGACGCCTTCGAAGTTTTCGTAACATGCTTAAAGTTGATTCGCAGGGAAACGAAATTAAACAAATTTAAAATTGATACCTTTTTTGAAATCTGATATGCCTCTAGGAACAGCAAAATCTGCACTTACTTAAAACAGTTCGTACTTTTTGGTTTTAGATTTAGATTTAGATTTCTGGCGCAAGATAATGTTGCAGAATATGCTGCGCCGAAGCAACTTAATTCGTACTTTTTGGATATTAACATTATGAACTGATTCATTCCTGTTTCGGGTTTCGCCTCTTGAACACCCTTCCAACAGGCTATCTGAAGAAAATATCAATTAATATTTATAACATCAATATCGATATTATAAATAATAATAAATAACAGAATAATACAAATGTGAATAAAGATAATTTGAAATTATAATGTCAACCTTGTTTTCTTATTTTTAGAAGGCTATGTTGTTTTTTGTAATGGAAAAGTTCCTTTTTAACTTTTAATGCCGAATAATGTCGTAATTCAGTTATTTAGACCCCTCAGAATCAATGTGTTATAATGTCTAAAAACCGCTTCTCTTTAAGTGTTGCCTAATTTATGAAAACCCTGAAAATCAGCACCTATCACTCCTCACTCAAATCAAACTGTAGATTCGCCACTGCCTGGATCAGTTAGAAGTTCAAAGCTCAGTAACAATAATATTCTGAAAAAAATATATGTATTCTTCATTTCATTGGGATTTCTTTTCATAATTTTATGTTGATAAATCAGAGAACAAATTTTTAGCGATCATTTAGAATCTGGCACCCCAATTTCTAAACATTTAATGGAGAGTAATGTCTGCTTTGTTGCGTATTTTTTTTTGTGTGTGCATTTAAAAAAAAAAACTATGTTATCTCGAAATACACCATAGAATATCTATAGCCTTTCATAAAACTTGAAGATCACTCCTGCCATTGAAACACGGAAAATAATGCTTGCAGCTCCTTTTTAATATAAAATACTAATTAAGTATGATAAGCAATTGTAAGTTTCTTGCTTAAGTTGAAAAAAAAGTAAATATCTATATATCACATACAGAAACACATTTTTAAAATATGAGATCACAGGTGAAAAATTGTGATGAAGATCCTATATCGATCCATGTTGTAAATAAGAACTGCGTTCCGTGCCGAATCTTGTTCCTGTGCCCTCAGAATCTCGCGAAACGAGGAGAGTTTCCCTGGAACTAGAAAGAAAAAAAACCACCGATGATACAATATGGTTCCTGATTCAATAAAAAGTATGTGCACTCTAATCGTTGACTAGTATAATTATTTTTTAATCTGTTCGAGTCAATATATATATTGCTGGAAAATTTCTCTTTCAAATTCCAATTAGTAAAACAATCTCGCAAGTGAACTATAAACAATAAAAAAAATTCACTATTTTCTGACTGATACTGATACAGCTTTAAGAGATTCAGAGGCACATTTAAAAAAATGTTATTAATTAATTTAGAGTTTTCAAATCTTTTGTACAGATTAACCATCTAACTAATAAGCAACTTCCCAACATAAAAGTTTAAAGATTTTTTTATAATTTTTAATTTAATTTAGAAAAAAATGGGGTCATTTTAAATCGCTAAAACTCAAAATATTCTAGAGCGATTTTCAAATTCTTTTTTAAAAAAAATAAAAAAAAATATATGAGCCTTAATTTTTATTCAGCAATTAAAAAAAATATTAATTCAATAAAAAAGAAAAAAAAAAAGATTTGAATAAATATTTCTAAACTTCTGAGACACTTTTTATTTTTAAAAAATCATATTTTCTAAAGTAAACATTTTTTTTTAAAAAAAAATTTGCTGAATCAGAATTAAAGAAAAATGTTTAAAAAACATATGTTATATTTCACACCTTAATTTTTATTGGTTGTTGACTTCTAACAATCTGAATACAAGAAATCGTGAAAATTGCATCATGGAGAAAAACGCGTTGAAAGTTTTTAAGTCTGAATTAATATTAATTAAAAGCCTTCAGAGAAATAAGCAACTACTTCTTTAAAACATCATAGTTAGAAATGATGTTCTACCCTTTAAAAGCCTTCAGAGAAATAAGCAACTATTTCTTTTTTCTTAAATCTTTGATTCAATTTCATTTTTGAAAGTTCTACCTTTTTTCTCTGAAGTTCTCCCTTGATTTGAAGAACACTTTTCGTTAATGACGCCTTCGAAGTTTTCGTAACATGCTTAAAGTTGATTCGCAGGGAAACGAAATTAAACAAATTTAAAATTGATACCTTTTTTGAAATCTGATATGCCTCTAGGAACAGCAAAATCTGCACTTACTTAAAACAGTTCGTACTTTTTGGTTTTAGATTTAGATTTAGATTTCTGGCGCAAGATAATGTTGCAGAATATGCTGCGCCGAAGCAACTTAATTCGTACTTTTTGGATATTAACATTATGAACTGATTCATTCCTGTTTCGGGTTTCGCCTCTTGAACACCCTTCCAACAGGCTATCTGAAGCTAGCATTTGCAAAACAGGTATGATTTTGGCAACAACATCTTTTTGCAGAGGAGTTCCAAAATCGGTCTTAGGAGTGGGAGGGGTTTTTTCCCAGCGTCTGTGGAGCTGCAGTGTTGCAAAAACGCATTAATATCCCTCTTCATCCCTTTAGCATTGTTTTTGTTTCTAACTATGGAGTTGCGGTAATATTTGGTAATTTTTTTTATAGCAGTATCGCTAAAGCTTCAGTGTTTCCTTTCATCGAGTGTTATGTCCTTTTTCTTTTAATCGTTTATTAGTGTGCGAAGTGCAGGATAAATAGTTTTCTGAGTACTAGATTTTCAAAATAACACACCACAAAAATAATTATATCCCTAGTTGTATTTGAAATAGAAACATGATTCAAACGTCATTTTAAGCAGAACAAAATTTTGTTCCAAACAATGTTCTTTAAAAAAATTGAAGATTTTTGTGTCTCGGGCGCCTTTTAAACTCTGAATTTCATTATTATAGGCAGTTTAATAGCTGACAATTAGAAAGCTCTGAAAAGGACGAATCGAAATGAATAACACATAAATGCGGTATTACTTTTAGATTTCCTTCATTAATATAGCATGATGAGGTTCTACAACACTTCGAAAAGATCTTCAATGTCTGCTCATATGATTTAATTTAAATTAATAGTTTCATTTAGAGTAATTAAAGTCTTAGAAATAACGTCCGAGGCAGTCAAAGAGTGAGCGGAACCTCATTCAGAAGTGGTAAACACCTATGTAAGTGGTACAGTCTGGTGCTTTTCCAGATGCGGATTTGCAACTGGCAGACGCCTAGGATCTGAGGGCTAAGGTGTACTGCAAGCAGATCTATTAAAAGAACATTATTAAACTAAAGCCAAATAAATCCTTTTACAAAAAAAAACTAATTATATTAAAAAAGAAATATTAAGGTAGCATGAGTTTTTGTCAAGCATGATTGATCTATTTGTTTCATATATTGCACTTCGTTATGAATACAGACTATATGCTTTAATAAAAGTGTGCACGAACTTGGATTCCGCAATAAGTCGCAAGAAATAAATATATTACTTAGCCAGTTTCGCAAAATCACTTAATTAAAATACGAACATGAAATAAGTCATTTTCATGTCAATTACGTTAAAATTATGCTGAAATGCAAAACTAAATTGGTTTTTTGAAAACGGAATCTCAAAATGTGCATTCTCTAAGGTTGCAAAATGCCTATATCTGCAATTTTGAAAACCACACAAGCAAGACTGTTAAAGGCACACTTTGTAGGTTAGTCAGAACAATAACAAAAAAGGGACATATCTGTAATTTTATTATTTATAATTGTTATTTCACAACATTGTTGTTGATGAAAATGATTCTAGGGGCGGATGTATATATACATATATAAGGGACTAACTATTAGAGATATGCAAAAAAAAAATTGAATTCTGACATTTCAGCATTTTAGCATCGCTCCCAAGTAAAAATTTTATTATATTACAAATAACTACATGCGTATGCAAAAATCCTACATGCATGTTTAAAAATTCATAAAAATATTTATTTCATTTTTATTATTTATGCATTTAATTCGTAACTTTATTAAATAAGAAATTTTCTTTTAGAGAACGAAAAAATGTTTATCAAACATGTAGTATTTTCCGAGATATCGTCGAAGATCATCTGACATTTATTTAATACTGGATGTGTCATTTCTTACAGCCCTATATCTGATTAGAACTCCCTAAAATTTTACTTTGAGGTTAATCTCAAGTAAAGAAATCGATTTAGCAAAAGAAAAAAAATAATTAAAAATTTTCAAACTATTAGTAAATTAACAATGCTAATTGACTTGACTGGAATGAATCCGCCGGTCGACTTATTTCAATCAACTTTATGACGATGCTATAATAAATAAAAAAAGGATACAAAGGTGTTATTTTTTTGTTGTTGATATATACATACATTATACATTGATAAGCGTTGATATATACATTATTATATACAATATGGGTATACTTTTTTGCATAAATTCAATTATAAGAAGAAGAAAAAAAAAAAAAAAACCCACAAAATTTTTAAATATATATAGTATGTTACAAACAGTTCTAAAGTATGTCTTTTTGATGTTCTTCGAACTCTATGAAATATCTGTATGAAAATTCTATAAGAAAATGAATTCTTTTTGAGGCCAAAGAATGCAAATAAGTACGCATTTTAATTGTGGAGAAATACATCAGGCCAACGATTTTATAAAATACTTCAATAGTCTTGATTCCATTAATTTTTTGAAAATTGCGAATGGGCAATACGTTCACAAACAATCTGTTTTGTGGAATGGTGCTGTTTTACTAGCAGTGCAGTTGGATTAAGCAAGAAATTTCACAGAAATGAACATTAAAATTTCCTTGAGAAAGATATCCATCAGAAAATACGGTTGTTAATATTCATAAAAGCTATAGAGCAATTATAAGTATAAAAACTGTTTATCGCTAGTATTATCGTTAGAAACTGAAAGCAAGCAACCATAAACTTTACTTACTCCCAGCCATCTCTATCACCCTCTAACCACTTTTTAGTCATATATTATTCTCTCTCCTTTCTTCTCTTCACTTCCTCAGCTGACAATTGCCTACAATCATTCGGGCCTCGAAAAAAAAGTCAACAAAACATTAAGTAAATATACAACATACACACACAAATTTTTAATTTTAACAATGAAAACAAAGTTTATGATCTTGGTACTGCCACGTTAAGAAAAAATAAAACCAATATGGTGAACGAAACCAAAGATTACTATGAATATGCTCAAAAACTTCAAATCCTGCAGAAAATTTCAGCTTAATCAAGTGAAGTTTGTTTGTTTATTTTCGACACTTATAATTTTAAATATTTTGGCGAAAATTTCAGGGTGGCCAACATTTCTGTTGTTTGAATTTCCCTGACATTTCCAGCTTTTTAAAGAAATTTCCTTTAAAAATCTTTTTAAAAAAATACCAATTCAGTTGTGGTGAAAAAAATCTTTTCAACATATCAAATATATTCATTTAAATTTTGTCTTAAATACTCGAATGTGTTTTTGAATTTAGTACGCAATTTTAAAAGACTTTTACATAGTCAAACAATTAACACAACAAATTTTCTGTCTCTGAAAATTAAGTCAAAACCTTTAGAGATACCTAGAACCCTCTCCAATCAAAATTATCATTCATTTGTAAAAAAAAAAAAAAAAAAAAAAAAATTAGCAATAATGATTGAACAATAATAATTAACTAAATGATGTGGCCGTTTGGGCTGTTATTCAGTTAACATTACCTCAGATATAATTGTCGCAGATTAAATAACAAAAATTGTAATAGAAAATCTCATACGCACTGGCTTGTCACAGATTAACTAACGATATTACAATAGAAATTTTCATGCACATTAGCAGATAGCTGATAAACTTTACATGCAATTATATAGAAATATTAATCCATATTATCCATAATGTTCACGCACACTTAAATGAAAATAAATACTAAAACTGGTTTGAAACAAATAGTGATCCATTAACAGAAACAAATCAAACGTGACAAGGGCTAAGAGATGGGGGGGAAAAAAAAAGCTAAATTTTATAAAATCATGAATTTTGCCGCACATAAACATCGAGAAGTAAAATAAGAATGATTAAATGAAGAATAAAATAAATTTATACAAAAAAGTTCTTGATATTAAATATATCTTCGATTTTTTGGATAAAAGAAAATTAATCGATCTCAAAAATGATAAAATTCGACTCCGAAATTGTTAAAATCCGCGGAAATGAAATATCGAATGCAAAATAAACTAGCTGTTATTTCTTTATAAGAATATTTTGGATATGAATTAACATATTAACAAATGAAAACTGAAGAAGAAAATCTCATGCACATAGCAAAATGATTAAAGGGGAAAAAAAATTAAAAAGGATTTATAGAACATTTTAGATGTGAATTTATAACTAATTTAAAAAAAATTTCCCAAGCAGTGATATTCTCAAATTAAAATTAATCATTAAAATCTATTTCAAGCAATTAGTGATCCACTTCCAAAAAAAAAAAAAAAAAAAAAAAAACCGGAATGCCAAAAACCAAATAAAAATAATGCCCGAAGAAATATTAAAAATAACCTCAAAATGAAGTGAACATATCATGAATCAGTAGATCTCAGTTCATTAACCTTTCGAACAACCCAATATTAAAAAATGTAAATAAAATGTGAAATTAGCTATTCTAATAACTAATTTTTATTCTTTTGGTTTAGTCTCGCATTCTATCGCGCAATTCTCTCCCTCGCTAATCTTTGCTTCCTGGAAGTGGGATCTTTTCTATAAATAATGTTTAGAAACACTCAAATTAAAACTCTTTTTTAAATCTTTTAAACCGGATTAAAACAAATAGCGATTCACTAGCAGAAAAAAATGCATTGCAAAATACAAAATTAAATTGATAAAAGAAAATTATGGAAATGACTTCCAAATGTCCTGGGAAGCTACACTATAAACTGCGACATGGAAACGCATGCTAATAACATTTTTATCGAAAGAACATTTTTCCATCTATGTTTTATCAAGCCCTTTACCATACCTAAAAAAATAAATAAAAACAACTGTCGTAAACATTTTCAAGAAAAACTATTCTAGACAAAAAGCAAGCTTGCATAATAAAAATTACAGACCTAATAATTAATTATTATTCTTTCACGCATTCATCATCAGTAACCATTAAAGAAATAGATGATTCTAAAAGAGAAGTATGCTAGACGCCTAAAGAGAGTAACAATCATCGGTAGGGAAATTATATAAGCTGATTAATGATGTAGTTAATCACATAGCGATTTATTTTCTACACAGTACCAAATTATGTATCCCTCACAAAATATGTGAATACAATTATAGAACAAATGAATGAATATTAAAAGCATGTTTGTATGTTTTACGAAATAAAATTTTACACGTGTTTATAAATTCGTTGAATTAAAATATTTTATAAGGTGAGTTTTTATACAATTTAGTTCTGATAAATGCTAGAATTCAGATATTTGATCGGGGGGAGGGATATATTGTACCATATTCATACAACTGCAACTCTTACATAAAGTAGACGTTTTCTGGAACACTATAAAAATTCATACACCTTACATGTAACATAAGATTATCTTAAGTATAGGATATAGAATACAATCAATTAGATTTTATTTTTCATTTAGAATTTATACAGAAATCAAGACAAAAGGACGAACAGAAACAAAAATTGTATAACGGAAATCCTTTAAGAGAGCTGGACTATGCCAAATTTCAGTATTGTGATATGGTCTCTAAAATAAATATCATTTCGTAATACATCGTGTTTTTATTATTAACTAACTGAAGAATATACATTACTGTATGTCAAATTTTTAAATTTAAGTAGGAATATTATAATATACAGTGAAGAAATTTAAATACATTCCTCAGGTATCCTCTTCCAGACGATATACCACCACATAGTGTATTTGCACATAATACCGTTGCGCCATCTATAGGAAAAAAGAATTTGTTGTTAAAACAGTGTGTTGAGCGGTGAACAGCCGGGAAGAGCTGTAACATCGGCTCTCGTCAATTTAATTGTACAGAATTAGAAGTGAATTGCAGTCCACTAGATTAGTCTTTATTTAATGAGTTTGAGTTCTTATGAGCGTCGACGTCACATAGCAAGGACAAACGGGGCCCAGAACATAAAAAAGATTCTTTTTCTTTTTTCCAGTCGTCATCCATGGTTTAGCAAACGTAAATGGCACCAATTGCAATGCATTATTTATTTGCTTCTTCATAATATCTAGCTTTTAAAAAAGTAACATAAATGTATGCACGTGGATGTTTTTGATTTTCAATTTTCCATAACGGCATTTTCAATTCAAATCAGAGCCGTAGGTAAGCTGTAAAAAATGGTCCTTCGTCTAAAATATTCTACAGTAATGTGTGTTACGAAAGTGATAACAGTATCGCTAATGGTCTTCAAATTATTTCAAATCTGTGTATAAGTCTATAATTGTATGACTTTTGCAGAAAGGGACAAATGCTTACCAGTTACAAAATTACCAATCATTGCTCTTTTGATAGCCGGTTGGTTGCTAAAAGATAAGAGCAAGGTTTGGAAGAGGTCGCAACATTTTAAGGATTATTTACAAACATGATATTTGGCGAAATTTAATATGGTTTTGACTAACATTCGGATCGATTCGAGTTAGTTCCACTTTGTGTTTAATTAGCAATAAATTGCTGTTAAATGAACATTGACAAATGTATATACAAAAAAGTCATGGAGGAATGATATTTGATATTTCTTTACATATAAATAATATATCTAAGCCGAAATAAATGAGATCTTTTTTTTTTTTTTTTTTTTTTTGTAATTTTG
Organism: Argiope bruennichi; assembly: GCF_947563725.1. NCBI lineage: Eukaryota > Metazoa > Arthropoda > Arachnida > Araneae > Araneidae > Argiope > Argiope bruennichi. The sequence continues at coordinate 91,772,866 of NC_079162.1, forward strand.
AATAGTTTGAATTTGAATTATCAATTAATTAATTTAAGGAAACTTAACGAATGATATTCATTTATCAATAGATGTTGCATTACGTCGGTTTTTGGCATATTTCCTTTTTATTCATTTATTTAATATAAAGAATCGGAATACAAAAACGTATGATATTTTATATTCTGGCAATTAAAAGACTAAAAGAGTAGTTTCTTGAACTCTAAGAACAGCAAGGTAAAGTCAATGTTGTCAAAAGTGACTTCTAATTCGTAATGGAACAATCTTCAAATACATTGAACAGTAAGAGGAAGCCGAATTACGGATGTTACGCGGAATAAAATGAATTTAATACATCAAATAAATAAGTAGCATTTTGCTACCAAAATCTTAAACTTATCTGCTTCTCTAAATAGATACATTTTTTATTCTGTTTTATTTTATAAATACCATTAAATATATTGTAAAAGATATGTTTAGTTAATGAGAATCCCACAAAACAAAATTTCTGAAATAATTACATAACAAATAAGACACTATCAACCAAAAATTAAAGCAATCTTTATGAAAATAAGTTGAAAGGAAATATTTCCTAAGTCAAAACTAACAAATGGAAGATACATTCAAGTTAGAGCGTGCTAATGCTACTACATCCAAAACACAAATGAACTTAACCAAATTAGAAATAAATAAGTATAAATGGGAAAATAAATTAAATGGAATAAAAAGAAATGATGAATCGGGCCTGAAGACATTATCAAGGGTCACCTTCAGACAGGTATTCAAACCAAAGATTTTACCTGGAAGAGGTCTGACTTTCGTCCAAGTACTAATCCCTCGTGACCCGAAAATCCCAAGAAATTGAAGTTTTTTGAAGATAAGAATTAATATCCATACAGCAGTGATTAAATTACACAATAATAATAAGCAAACATAATTTCGGAATTCAAAACAAAGTACGACCACAATAAAATTGTATCGAACGAAATTGCTATAAAACCTTTATCAAACCAAAAAAAAAAAATGATATAAAAGCAAAGAAGTTAAAAGCAAATACTCTAAAAGCTTTTAAGAAGATCAATTAAACCTATTAGTGGAAACCATTATGTTAAACTAAATTCAACTTTCCCCCCTTTTAAAGCTGAAAACACCTATAAAGCTTAGTCAAAGTGCTTCCTCGTCATAAGAACGACATTTAAATCAGAGATGTGTGAAAATCTGAGGACTTAACGTTTTCGATACCCATCGCATTGGATTCTTAGTTAACCGATCAAATTTTTTTAGAAAAATGAGTTATCATTATTTACCTGTCACCTTGACGGTTATATTGTTAATGTGATGAAAATTAAAAACTTTATAAAGGAGATTTCAGTCAAACGTTTGAAAATCTGAGGATATAATCTTCAACATTCAGTTCATAGTCGGCCGCCCAAAAATTGTCTGCAGAATGCGATATCTTATTCACCTTTTCGGATATAGTGCCAAAACTAGAGCAAATAATAAGCTGAATGAATGACATTTCAATCAAATGTCTGAAAATCTACAGACTTAACGTCTTCGACACTCACCGCATCGCGTTCAGTCGGCAGACCGAAAATTGGCAACAAAATGCACTTATCACGTCGTCGATATCCTATTCACTTGTTACCTTGTCGGTAGGGATTGCAATACCGGACTAAAATTTCAATACCGGTATTCGGTATTTCTTAGATCTTAATACCGGGATACCGGTTTTAATACCGGTATTAGAAATTTTAGAAAAAGAAAGAAAACACAGGTGTTTCTTTGTTTTATTTGCCAGTTTTATAAGAGAGTGTAAATATCACAAAAAATAATATGGAACTTATAAATTATAACAGTATATAAAGAATCACAAAAAAAGTAAACGAACAACTTATTTATTTAAATCACAAAAAAGTGTAAATATCACTATTCTGTGGTACTATTACAAATTTTTGAAATGTGATCTTAAAAAACATAATGCATCAATTGTACTGTATCGTATTAAGCCTGAAAAGTAATTTTGTGTTAAAATTACCAGCTGTTGAAAATGTTCTTTCGGCATCTACGCTAGTTGGTGATACTGTTAGCAATACGCGATATACTTTTTCCAAATATTTACCTCTAAATCCCTCATCTTCAAATAAATCAATTTCTTGTCGGATGGTTTTGAATATAGCTGATTTCTGTATTGTATTTTGGTTCGTTGAATTTTTTTTATTTATCGCTAATTCTTATTTTTGTTCAAGAGACAATTCCTTTTCACTATCGACATTAGTGTCATAATAATCTTCAATAACTGAACCGAATTCTTCTGAATGTGGATAAGTTTGTGGGTAAAACATTGTAAGAAAATTTACTATAAACTTAATCAGATTTGAATTGATTATTTTCTTTTCTTCTTTTTCATTTTCATTTTTAAAAACATTATAATTATGTAAATACCATAAGACATTTTCTATTTCGGTATGCCTTTCTTCTGTGCCATTTTTCAATGTAATATATAATTCTTCAGATAGTGATGTGTGCTGTTCTTTCATGATTGCAACATGAAATTTATTATTGCATTAGCTGTTAATAAATTAAAATCTCTCCGACATAATGCCTCCATAGTAGAGCTGATATAGTTAAGGATATTAAGTCGAATTCACTATCTGAAAAATTAATTTGCAGGTGGTTTAAGTCGATTATTGCTTTTTGGATAGGATTTCTAAATTTCAAAAACCGTTCCATCATTAGGAGTAAACTGTTCCAACGTGTCTTAGAATCTATTATTAACATATATTCTGTTTTATTTTCAGTTAGCATATATTTTTGTAATATGGCATTTTTTGTAGGGGAAAGTTTAAATATTTTAACAATTTTTCGAACTTTATAAATTATAGGAAGCAATTCTTGATGGGTTAATATTTCATCCTCATTAGCAATATCTTCTTCCACAATTACATTGCCATTATCTTCATTGTCAATATCACTCTCACTCTTACTCTCTTCAATGTCGGAATCCGAAGTTTCTATATCCACAATATTTAGATTCTTCTGTTCTTTATTTTTTTGGTATAATGCATCTAATCCTCCTAATTGAATTTCATGAGCATAGCACAATTGCTGATTTGCACCAATCAACTTTCCAAATTTTTTCATAAATGTTGCTCTATTAGTCGCTATGGCTACAATATCTTCTTTCAGGGATAATCCATGTTTCGCTCATTTAGATTTAAGCAATTAATTAAGCCATTAATTAGCTAATTACTTTCGCCCGTTAGGGAGACATAAAAACAAAAACGTATACTTTTTTTATTAAGTTGGCGATCCCTGAACATATAGTGGAGACAATTTAAAAAATTTCTAGTAAATACCGAAAAACCGGTATTTAAACTTGTGAATACCGGTATTACGAAATTATAAAATCGTTCAAAATACCGGTATTCGGTATCCCGGTATTGCAATCCCTACTTGTCGGTTATATTGCTAAATTTAGTACAAAATTATAAGCTGAATGAATGACCTTTGAATCAAATGTGTGAAAATCTGCGAACTTAACGTCTTCGACATCCATTGCACTCAGTTCTTAGTCGGTCTATCAAAAACGGCGCAAAATACGGCATCTTAATGACTTAACATCCTATCGATCATTTTGTCAAATACAGTCAAAACGCTTTAACCGTTACTTGGATATTCGACTGTTTACAGCATATTAACTTTAAGGAAGTTTTTAAATAATCATATTCGATAATGCGCAGCTGTCTACAAACATCCTGAAGTGGTGAACACTTTTACCACGAAACTCAATTCCTCGCCGACGGAAGGGGACAAATGGCTGCTGATGGGGCGGTCAACTGAACCCCTTGTCCCCGCGCTACTGCCGCCTCAGATTCGGTAGTTGGACCCATCCGTACAGGTCATAAAAGTCCAATAAATCATGTTTAACTCTTTGAAGAAAAAGGGGGTAAGGAGTGATTAGTCTGGGTTGCTAAAAACATGTCATCTGTTGCAAGAGTATTTGGTGAGAAAATGCATTGGTATTGTAACTAAATTTTGCTGTTTAAACATGAGGAAATAGCCTCTGAATGTTTATCTATGTGTGTATGTGTTGGCTCTGAACAACATGAAACTGGACTCACAACAAACCGTCTGACTTATGCCTATCAAATTTGGCAAATATATACTTTGGTGAACAGAAAAGTGATTCTCGGGGCGATTTTTTTGAATTTTTAATTAGAAATTAATTTTTAATTAGAATTTAATTAGAGACATCGAATTTTTCGTGATAATTTTCTAAAAAATTAGCAGTAGAAAAGTAGTTTTTACACCATCTTAAAATTCAAAAAATTATCTTTCCAATGATATCAAATTTTTTTACCATATAATTTTTCTTTCTATATTTAATAAATTTGTTGAAATATTTTAAACATATTTTGCAACAATATATTTCATTGTTGAAAAGAAACTCAAAACCGATTGCACGAATGTTTCAGTTTGTCATTCGTCTTGTTATTACAAATATTTCATATATATATATATATATATATATATATATATATATATATATATATATATATATTCCCTACCGTTGTGACTAAGATATGAAGGTTAGGTTTAATTTTCCATGATGAGTAGATTTAGGTATTATGTAAACTTGAAATACATTTCTTAATATTTTCTGCATTTACGAATAAAATTTAAGTTCAGAATGTAGCAATGTTAGAAATTTTTTTTAATACCTCCATTTTAAAATGTTGCTGCTTTTACTTGTGATATAATTGAAAAAATAAATTTTATGCGCATAAAATATAGATATAAAAACAGAAAATTGGGCGAATGTATCAAACATTAATCATAGATGACTAACTGGTCGCCAAAGGTTGCAAGTTTAAAATATATGACTAAAAATACCAAAAACGTTTGCAAATCATAACTCTCTGAATTATTCATTCACAGTTAAATTATGCCAAATATAGTTCTCAAATGAAAATTAATAATCTTTAAAAGAAATCTAAAATAGCGGAATTCTATCCTAAACAAATACACACGAACTTAACTACTACCGTGACCGACGATTCCAACTGTTTTGAGATAAATGATTCATTTAAATGTACATTTTACATTTCAACTAATTAATAACAAATAAGTCAAAAAGAGAACTTAACAGATGATAAATTTCTTACTATTTGAAACTAAATCTATTCAAAGCTTTTAAATTTCCAGTAATCAAATAAATAATTCATATACATGTGAAATATATAACTTAACAAACCTAATATAGTTATAAAAATATATAATATGTCATATTTAAAAAATCTAGTATTTAAGTTTACATGAAAACTTTATCTTTTCATACGTAAATATAAATGGAAAATATTGACTATAAAACATACATGCTATCTAAGATCTATACATAATTTTTTTTAACAGAATAAAAACACGCAACATAAAGACGGATAAATCAATAAAATTAATGAATTTTTTTAAGATAGTTTAAGTTAGACATAACATTTTTTGTGTTAATATTTTTAGTTGCACTGAATTGTATATTTCTTTCTCCCAAATGTATTTATGCTAAATTTAGTATTTCTATGTACAATGGTCTATCTTGTAAAACAGAATGATAGAAACATATATTTACATTCCCTTTTATTCTTGGAAGAAAATCTTATTTTATGAATTAAAATTTTTAGATTGAAGACTGAATATTCTACACTTTAATTTTTGAATAATTTTAAATGAAAAATTTGGAGATATTTGTTAAATTTAAAGCATATTATGGCTGAAAGTAAATTACAGAAATAGAAATGAATGTTCACTCAAATCATTATGAGGAAATAAAATATTTCTTTAATAGCTTCTCCTGCCATGCAATAACAGAAGTCTGACTTTATTTCTTTTAATAAAGAAACTAATGTTCTGTATTCATTTATCTTAGAAATATTATATTGATCTCAACTGGACTTCTGCAAACTGTGGGGTAACATTGTGTGAAATTGTATTGTGTGAACATAGCAAAATGTCTGCAACATGCACATTATCTTCACGGAAAAAAAAAAAATCTTAAGAACGCCGAATCAATGGGCACATCGAAACGTGCCCTTAAAGCCATTTCTAATAAATATAAATAAATTCCAAAGATATTTGAATCTACAATACAGGAGCTGTAATGTCCAAAGAGATTATTTAAATAATTCTAATCAAGGGGGAGGAGAGGACAAGATTAATAAATAGGCAAAGTTGACAATTGTCAGGGAGCCCCTCAGCTTTTAATAATTTTTAGCAGTTGTAGAAAGTTATTTAGTTTTATACTTTCATTTAATGAAAGAGGGTCGGGCAGTCAAATTTATTCAAGTCAAAATCAAATACTGATTAAATTAATTTTGGAACTTTATTCTAGTAATATTCCTAATTACCATTTACAAGTTATTCATTATGCTATTTCATAATTCTAAGAAATTTGGAACTTCACAGTTAAAAAAAAATGTCTCCTCCTTTTACAATATTATTTAGAATGTGTTATAGAAAGTTTTCTTTTGTTTTTATTATTTTGCTTAAAATTAATTTTACGTTTCAACTTTTTTTATATGCAAAATATTGAAATGGACTTTTTATAAAGGGACTTACGATTGCAGTTTCTCAAATTTTGCTACTTAAAATTGCTGCATAAAAATTAAATTAAAATCGATAAAAAAAAATTTGGCGGGAAAAAGGGGCTTCGCGATTTATATTACCACAGGTCCCTGAAAGATTTAAAACGGCCCTGAATTCTTCTGAAATTGGAAATAACTACGTTGTTTAAAATATGGTAAAAAAAGCATATTTAATCAGCAAAAATTTCAATAAAAGCGTAGATATATATTGTTGAAGAGCGAGTTACCAAAACTTCATTCATCTCTATTTTTAATGACTTATTTTACATATAAGAACGATCTTTAAAAAAATTAAAGTTTCTGAAGAATAAATACTACATATATTAATGTAAAAATCGTATTTTATTCTGTTTTATTTTTCAGCTGTGGATTTGGTTTATGGTTTAATAAATAGCGTATCTAGAAGAAAATTAAATTTGAATTCATCTAACATCTGCAGATTTTCGCAGATGCAAATGATCAATTTGCAAAATATTAATATATTTCTGTTTTAGTACGCTGTTTCCTTTTATGCACTGTTTATTTGCAATATTTCATATACAAAATGCAAAGTTATATAAGGGACAAATAATTTATCTTTATCAGAGCACAGATTAAAAAAAAAAGCAACAACATTGAAATTAAATCTACGATGATAAACAGAAAAGTTTAAATTTGTAATGGCACTTCTATTCTGGAAACTGATTTTTGTGAAATATATAGCATGGGAACTTAACATCCATAGTTGGAAGCTTTTCTTACTACTTATGGCATTTCAAGAATTGTTCTTCTACTATTCCCTCCTTACAAATAATTCCAATACCACTAGCCTCATTTTGTTCAAAGTTAAATAACGTTTTTTTTAAGTGCATATATTTAAAAAACATATATTTCAGTGTTCGAATTGATCAAACGAATTGAACATTTTGAATTAAACAGATCAAGACGAAATAAAACAAAAACTCTTTTGTTTAATGCAAATCGTTGTATTTATGTAAAGTAACGTATTTACTAAAATCTAGATTATTGTTTCGAAGTGGATACAGTATTTATATGAGAAGAAATATCATTCGTCATTGATTTTTATCATACATTTTTGAATAAATTCATTGAAAAGCAATTCATGTTTCAAAAAAGAAAAAAGTGGAAAATATTAAAACGCATGAAATTGTATTAAACAATGTGTCATTAAGTATTTGAAATTGTGTTAAACATCATGTTAACTTTCGCCAAATATGACACTTTTAGATAACGTTTAAAATGTTGTAACCTCTTCCAGAACTGATCCTTATCAGTAACACAACCACCTTGTGATTATTGCTTGACAGTTTTATGGCCGGTATCAAAGCGGTTCAGCAGAGAAAAGTCATACAACCTCAGATTATATGTATCTTGTTTTGGGGAAATCTGATGGTCCATGGTAGGAGTCCACATATTTAAAAGATGTCAGATGGAGAATAGTACAAGATTTTCAAACAATGAAAATGAATTTAAATTATTGATTTTTTTATTGAAAAATATAAAAAAAAAGGATATGCACCCTAAATAATTGCTGTAAGTAAGAAAATATTTTATATTTATGAGATGAATATTCGCCTTTATATCAGTAATTTTCTTTCGGTTATAAATCAGGAAACTTTATTTAAGCATTTATTACAGTTTTTTCATAAATATATGTGTTAATGTGTATAAACATGAAATACATAATTTGCCATACATACAAAAATAAAATGTAAAGGTTTGTAGCAGCTATACTATCCCACTTCTCAACACATCTAACATAAATTTAATGTGGCTATTCATAATAAAATAAATAATTTTTTTTCAGTGTCAGATTTAGGTTTTAAAATGATATTCAAAATAACCTCATGCAAAGTATAGAACAAATACAAAGAAATAAAGTACAAAGGTACCTACCTCTCTCAAAGAATTTTTCATGAGTCGTCTTTTACATTCATATACCAAAACGCATTCTGATTGCATTAATGTTCAGCAAATTATCTTCATTCTGTATTCTAAAATGTTTATTGAATGATTATTAAAAAATTCACTTTTGATTTTCTATTACCAAAATTCCAATCCACATACATAAAAGTAAGATATACTTCTCTTAATAATTTTATTGAAAGAGATATAATTCTTTTTTTTTCTTAAATAAAGAAATATATTTTGACCACATTTTTATGAATGCAAAAAAGAGAATGCTAATTATTTTTAAAGTTTATAATATAAAACATTAGTGCAGATATGAAAATTACTTATATAAACAGAAAAATTATGTGTAATTAAAACTCTAGAATCTTTTCAAACTCAAAAGGAAATCTAAATTTACACACTTTGTACTTATGAAAATGGCATTTAATGAGAAAAATGCAACAATTCGATAAATCCAGCATTGATATGTTATGTAATTTGTAAGTAAATGAAAGAAAATAATATGTGCATATGGAAGTGGGTACATTTTCCTTTTCTTAACATAGGAAAATAGAAAGAAATTATACAAAATGGTTTATAAACATGAAATGCAAATCTAAATTCCGGTATGCATCACAAATATTATTATTTGTAAAAATAGATTTGAGGAATGTTTAATATTTTACATATTTCCTTGCAAATCACATTTCATTAAGAACTTCAAATAAATTGTTTCTTTCATGTTTAGGAAATTAGAATATTCTGTGATAAATGCTTAAAGTTCTACCATGGAAATTTGTATTTTCATCTGAGCAATATATGTAATTTATTCCAATAAACAATGCAATTACATTCAATTAGAGAGTTTTATATTTTTAAATAAATTTCCGTTGCTTTAAAGAAATTAAGATCATTTCTGATTCTCAGCTAATTAATAAAAATCTAAAATACTAACTGCAGACATAACTTTAAAAGTAAAGAGCAATCATTTAAGAGATATTTAATATATTTTAATAAATCTTTATTTAATGTTGATTGTTCAATAAACCCATGTAATACTAAAAACTTTTAATTCCATAGATAAGACACACATGAAAAATCATTTATATCCCTAAAAATGTAGGTTATTTTACTTAGGATATGAAGAAAAATTTAATAAGAGTTTTGACTTCAACCTTTGAATTCTGCTATTCATATATTGAATAGAGAAGTGCATAATAGATGAAATATGCACTTCTCCATTTCTAAATGATACAGTTACTGTAATAGCCTTTAGAAGGACCGGTGACTTTAAGAATAAAGTTCTAATGCCAAAACTTCAGTATTTTAGTTCTCTTTTTATAGTTTATTAACATTATTATTATTATTATTATTATTATTATTTTTGTATGTGTTACTACAAGCATATGGTAGTTTATATTTTGAAATCATATGTGGCATATGATGTAATGGCTGTTGTAAATTGAATAATTTATTGGTATTAACAAGAACTGAGAAGTGATGGACATATTGTTAATCCATTACAATTGTAAGTCTGTTGTCTAAAATGTTCGAAATTATAGTATACAATAAAAAAAAAACTTTTTCCCGAAGTAAAAATTTAAATTTCATCAACTCAACATGGATTCATTTCAAAATGTTCATTGTTACTGATGGAAAAGTTTTATTGATGGAACACTGTTTCAAAATACTCATGAAACTGGTTCAACATACTGATGGAAAAGTTTTAAAAACATATTGAATTTACCAAAGCAAGGAAGAAGGAAACAATAGCAAGCAAAATTTGTGCAAAATTATAACAAAATAGAGAATCATGAAGCAATACAGTGTAGATCGAAGTAAACAAGATAAGTAGACAATATATTGTGTACCTGTTTTTTAAAACCTTTCAAAATATTAGAAAATATTTTTTGAAATAGATATGTTGAGAAATGAGTAATCACTGATAACAAATTAATTGTTGTAGCATAAATTTTTCAGAAATCAGTGGAAAGGTTTTTGATTTCTTCTAAGGAACATACACTTTTAATTGTAAACTAAGGGTAAATGGCACTAAGTATAAGCTATTTTTATGCATATGTACATATATTTGATATTAATGTTGATATATATGTTTTAATATTTTCTTTCATGGTGGTTATAGTACCTAAATCTCATTTGACCAAATTCAAGGTGCCATTCAGACCAATTTAAGTATTCAATCGTCTCTTTCTCTGACATTCAAAATAAGATGATAAATAGCAGCACGATATTCTGTAAGAGAGTATTTAAAAACATCAACTATTAAAAAGGGTTTTTCATCATGTTGCAAACTACATTAAAAATCACAGAAAACAGCATTTCAAATAAGTTTAATTTCTCAAAAATCTTGAAAACATTGAAAATCTAGTTTAACAGTCCATTTTGAAATAAAAATATATTGATGTAGTAATGATTTATAGGGCACAGGATGCTTATTTAAATAAGTAACTAAAGAACTTTTAACGACTTCTTTTACAATTTAAAATAACCCAGATCAACATAATTTGAGAGTAATATTATTTTAGGTTTTATACCTTTGATTTATGCAACCAATAAATCATAAAAAATTTAATTGAATAAGATATAAAAATAATAATTATTTTTATTGAATAATAACTCAAAACACTACCTGGTAGAAGATTTAGAAGACTGCCAAGTATCTTCCTTCCTACCTCCAGGAACAAAATTCCCTTCCTCAGAAGGCTTAGAATTCTGAAAAGATTAAGAATTAGTATAGTATTTTTGATACCCTCCGAATTTACTTACACAATAGAGATTAAAGATGCTTAAGAGTTCATCTATATAAATACATATGATGATATAAAACAATTTTGATTTAAATGATTTAATGATTAAATGATTTCAAAATATAAAAAATATATTAAAAAATTCTCTTTTAGGATATTTTTATATTTATTTAAATAAATTAAAAATCTACAATAATAATAACAGGAAATGTAGCTTTTATAAGTCAAGTACATGGGAAGTTCCTGAGCAAAATACGCATTCCTTACATTGAAAAACATGGAACAACAAAAAAAGAAATTTATTAATTTAAAATGCTATAGATAATTAAAGCTTTTACCCTATTTATAAAGAATTTTTTTTTTCAAAAAATAGCAACACAATGGATATGATTGATGTTGCACCTCCATACATTGTCCTACGTAGAACACTATGTAATTTCACACAAATTGTCTTATTCTGAAAACCTAACATGGAGAAGTGACTTATTTAATATCCCAGTTACTGTAACATGTTAGAAATAGAATTATATATTAGAATTTAAAGAAAAGTATTTGATTTAAGTTGACAAAACAACATAAGAGATGAATTTCAGGATTTAATTTCAGACTATCTATAAAAATATTTTTCATTGATCACTTGCCACAATTTCCTATTACACGATTTCAAAGTGGCTGACAAAGCAGCAGTTAGTGTTACCTCTCATGCATCTTGATAAAAACCAAGCAAGATTAAATATTATATACTTAAAGAACAGAGACCCTAAATACACAAGTCTTCCCACCATTATAAAATTTCTTTTTCTGTAACTAAAACAGGATCAAAAATATGAAATGCAAAAAGTAAATCAAAATTTCTAAAGAAAACCCCAGAGATTTTACCATCTAGAAATAAATATCAGCATGGTTTAAATTTCCTGCTATTAATGTTATTATATTTCTAACTTTTATTTTAAATTTTAAGTTGTTCTCGAGTTTTATAAAGGACATTAGAAGGAAAAACATTATTCATAAAAGGAATTGCATATGACATATATAGGTAAATTATCCCTGATTCAAATAAAATTACAATTTTCATTAAAGAAAAATAATAGAATATATATCAAACAATAACAGATAATGCTTTCAGAACATATGAAAACACTTACATTTTAGATGAAAATTACATTTATCAACTAGTTCCCCTTTTCTAAAAAAACAAATAGTACTCATTTTACTGAAATAATACTGTTTTTTTTTTTTTTTTTTTTTTTGCTCAAGATAATATTTTAAAAGAAATGTTTTAATTTTAGTCTTTTTTAAATTCACAGTTATTTGAGATAATATCAGCTATTTTCATAATAAAGGTAATATTGTATAGAAGTTATTAAAATACATTTCAATTACCTCCAAAGATGGAACAACAGCATTAGGGTGTCCTTTCATCATGTCAATCTTTTGAATTGGATTTGAATTATTTCTTGGGTTCACTATTGGTGAAGCAGGCTTTTTTTGATTTGCCAAGTTCATCTGAAATGAATATTCTAATTATTTTGTTATACATAATATATTAAGTAAAATGCTTCATTTTTGCAATCTAACTCAAACATTAAATGAATTCTTTTTAGGATGGCACCCCTTTACACATTTCCCAAGCTTATCTGGCCATCATATTGCTATGATTTTGTAACAAAGAAATGAAATATTTTATTTTTACAAAATAACTAAAATATTAGAATTTAAACTTTCCTATTGCACCAAATTACAATGTCATCTTTCCTTATAAAGAAAAAGTAATGTTGTTGTAAAAATTATTAAAATGCATTTTAATTACCTCAGCAGAGGAAACAACCATATTTGGTCGTCCTTTGGATAAACCGGCCTTTTGGGTCCTTTTCGATACTGCACCCTTTATCTCATCTTCCATGCTCATCTAAAATGAGTATTGAAAAGATTTTGTAATACATAACATTTTAAATTAAATATTTTATTTTCACACTCAATTCAAATCTTAAATTTACACTTTCCTTTTGGACCACATTATAATATCTCTTCCCTCTATATATAAACAAAGAAATATTGTTGCAAAAATTATTAAGAGACACTTCAATTACCTCAAAAATTGTAAAAATCACATTTGATAGTTCCTTAGTTAAATCAGCTTTTTCGTTCCTTTTTGGTATAGGACCCTGTTGCTCATTTCCCATGCTTATCTGAGATGAGAATGGAAAAAGATATTGAAACACATATTAAAGTCAAAAGTTTTTTCTTTTTACACATAAACAAAAACTCAAAATTTATACTTCCCTGTTAAACGAAAATTTTAAAATTAATTTTCATTTTTTAAAAACAAGAAACATTGTTTGAAACATTATTAAAATACATTTTAATTACCTTAGCAGAGGAAACAATATTTGATTGTTCTTCGGATGAATCGACCTTTTGGATCCTCTTTGGTATAGCACCTGTCTCCCAAGCTCATCTGAAATAAGTATTGAAATGACTTTGTTACACATAAAATTTTAAGTGAAATATTTTATTTTTACAACCTAATTCAAATTTTAAATTTTAACTTCCGTGTTGGACAAAATTATAATAAAACTTTCCTCTATATGTATGAAAAGAAATATTTCTGTAAAAATTATTAAAAGACATTTCAGTTACTTCAAATGTGAAAGAAATTCGTTTTTTTAAAAAAAGGAAACACTGTTGGAAATATTCTTAAAATACATTTTAATTACCTCAGCAGAGGAAACATTATTTGACTGTCCTATGGATAAATCAAGCTTTTGGGTCTTCTTTTTTCTAGCATGTGTTTTCTTGTTTCCCAAGATCTTCTGAAATGAGTATTGAAATGATTTCGTTACACATAAAATTTGAAGTGAAATATTTTATTTTTATACATAATTCAAATTTTAAAATTTCCTGTTGGACTAAATCATAAAATCACCTTCATCTATATGTATAGAAAGAAATATTTTTGTAAAAATTATTAAAAGACATTTCAGTTACTTCAAATGTGAAAGAAATTCTTTTATTTGAAAAAGGAAATATTGTTAGAAACATTCTTAAAATGCATTTTAATTACCTCAGCAGAGGAAACAATATTGGACTGTCCTTCGGCTAAATCGACCTTTTGAATCCTCTTTGGTATAGCATCTGTCTCCTTATTTCCCAAGCTCATCTGAAATGAATATTGAAATGACTTTGTTACACATAAAATTTTGTAGAAATATTTTATTTTTACAAAGTAATTCAAATTTTAAATTTTAAACTTCTCTGTTGGCCCAAATTATAATATGACTTTCCACTCTGTATACAAAAAGAAATATTGTTGTAAAAATTATTAAAAGACATTTCAGTTACTTCAAATGTGGAGGAAATTACTTTTGATTGTCCTTTAGATAAATCGGCCTTTTGGTTCCTTTTCAGTATAGTATCTCTTTGCTTGTTTACTATGCTTATTTAAAATAAATATTGAAATAATTTTGTTATAAATCATACATTAAATAAAATATTTTAATTTTATAACTAACTCAAATTTTAAAATTTCCTATTGAACCAAATTATAATAATAGTTTCCTTTATAAAAAAGAGAGGAAAGTCGAAAACATTATTAAAATAAATTTTTATTACCTCAGAAGTGGAAACATCCCCATCTGATTTCCCATTTGACAAGTCAGTTTTATGAATTGGTTTCGAATCAGTTTGCAAATTCTTTTTAGGTGAAGCATACTTTTCTCCATTTTCCATTTTTATCTGAAATGAGTATTGAAATTATTTTGTTGGATATAATGCAATATGTTAGTTGAAATGTTTTATCTTCAGAATCTACCCCAGAATTTATAACTTAAACATTCTAATTCAAATAAATTATAATATTAGCTTTTTTATATAAAAAAGTAACGTTAATGCAAGAACGATCACAATGAAATTTAATTACCATGAAAACCTTACTTGGCAATATGGGATCGATCTTATGGGAGAAGCACTGTTTTTCTTGTTAACTTTATTTTCCTAAAATAAATATTGAACAAATAAACTTTTGCGGGTAAATGCCTACGAATTTTTTTTTTTTTTTGCAAACATTTTCTTGGCATTCAATTTTAAAACCACACTTTTAAAATTTCAAAATGATTTACTTTTCCTTCTATGCAAAATGTAAACAAAGTCAATGCCTAAATTATAAATCAGAAATGAAAGTTTTGAAAACAGAACTCAAGCATAGAGACATTTTTGCTTTTTAGAAATGTGAAAGAACAATTCAATTTTCAGGCACAAAATTAAATTTTGCCCATTTCTTTATTGTAGTTTTTGTCATATCTATCAACTATTTCCCAATTAATTTTGATTTACAAATTATTTAATTCAATTATGTTCATGTTGCTGATGATAGAAATGCAAAATTTTTATGAAATTTTCATACCCACTAATGTTTGGAATCTTAAAAATATAAATTAGTTGTGAAGTTTTTAATTTTTACTGAGTAACCAAATGCCAAAACTTATAAAAGTTCAAGCAATTGTATGTGAATGCTGCACAGTTAAGAAAATCCTTAGGACTCCCAAATGTAAACAAAGAACATAAATTCCATTTTATTTACAACTTTGTGGCTATGAACTATTTAAAAAATATCAATGCACCTCTTTAACATTAAAAGTTATTGCAAATATTATGATTCACATCTTAGATAAATAAGTAAAAATAGATTGTAGGAAAAAAAAGTGAGTGCATTCATTAAAATTTTTGCATGAGGCTCGGCTCAAACATTTTTACTAAATTTTGCTCAGATATTTCCAAAATTTCGAAAATTAAAAGAAAATGCTATAAATAGGATTTGAATTCATAGTTTTATAGAATACTAAAGTTAAATACATAAGTATTTTATAAAAAATTTTCTTCTTCATTTTTCAAAAATACTACTCAAATGGCTCGCATACTTTGCCTTTTGTTTACATTGTACTCGGAAGATATCCTTTAACTACTATAATTTAGATATACATGATAAAACAATCCAAAAATAAAAGCAAAAACTTTCTCAAATTTAAAAAAAAAGGGTTATATGAAATACGTTTTAATAGTTACGGTTCAATTAAATTTATATAAGAATATGAACAGTTTCATTAGATGTGAATATATTGCTGTCCAATCTGAAAACATAATTCTATACGAAACAAAACATAAGCAAATACATATTTTAATGATAAATAGATTAAAATAGAAGAAATAAAAATAAGATACAATCAATACTGTTACTAATGGATTGCAAAAAATACAAATACCTCTAATTACCCAATGACTATCCTCAGTTTTTACAATTCGCAGATTGAAATCGCTTACCAAGTTTATGCAATTATAATGAACACCTGTAATTTCTTTGCAAATTAGAAATTGAAAAAATCAGTCTGAAAAATAAATGAAAGAAAGTTGAAATTATATTTCATACCTTTCAAAACGAGAAAAATATTATTTTCTATAGTTGAATTCGAATCCTTTAAGAAACGTGCAAGATTGAGTCAAATTACAATGCGAAGGTACCGTTACCAAATTTGAATTTTTTCCTTGACGATGCCTTGCCAAATGTGGTACACAGCTTTATGATACTAGAAGGACATTTGGCGAACTTTTTGTTATGTATGCAATTGGCAAAAATTGTAAGTTTTCCTGATATCTCTATTTTCCTATTTCCACATCCAGCAAGAAGTGAAATGAATATACAGAAATGATAATGGCGTATAAATAAATATATAATACAAACGGAAATCTTTATTTAAATCTTTATCGAAAAAATTCTGTTATACTAAGTTTAAAAAGGCATATGGTTTTTCTTGTTTCCTTTTAAAAACTATGAATGATAATAGCATTTATAATTTAAAGAGGTACATTACGTCAAAAATCTTTGGAAGAAAGAAGTCAATAGAAGGCTATTGTGTCAGCATATTTTAAATTTTCTTTACAGAATATTAATATTTTAGATTTTCCTGAACATTTCCAAAAAAATTTATTATCTCGTTTAATTATCATTAAAAAATTTTTAAGTTCTTATTGTTGAAGTTGAATTCATTTTGTTTAACAGTCGACACAACGAACTGTTCTTTTAAGCACAAAATACATTTTTCCAAGATTCTCGATCTTACCGACTTCGGCTCAAAACGCTCATAGAAGACATCATTCATTTCCAAACGAAATTGCCGGTAGGAATATATTACTGGTGAATCGGTCAAAATGCGAATCCTCGAATTGTTGACTTATTTTGCGGGAATTCGAATCCATATATTTACGGTTCAAGATCCGTATTTAAGATCTAAGGTCCGGAACTGAAACTCTAAAAGAATTTTTGACGAAATTAAATTTCATTTTAATAATCTTTAAATGAATAATTTAGTAAATACGATTAACAAAATTTTCCTACGATTAATTCAGTTAATATTATTTGAAAATCTCATTTATAAATCAGGAAATAATATTCATTAAAAATTTTAAAAGTAATTAATATTGTGTTCTTCCAGTACTTCAAAATAATGAAATTTTTGATTTCACTTGTATAGTTTCCAGTTTTTCGACGAAGGCATATTGTATTTTTGTTTTGTATTATCTGGTTTTCACTTTACTGTTTCATTGAATTTGCTTTAATTTGTTGAAGTACCCATACCAATATTTCTGTGAGAATTTATGTAAAGAACTTTGCTGAAATAAATTAAACCTTGTATATTTATTATTTAAACAAGTGAAAGAATATTGCTAATTTTTCAAAGTATAAAATAAATTAAATATTCGATTAATTAAAAAGAAACCGAAATTTTATTGTTTTTCCATATTAGCTTCAGAGTAAATTATTCTATAAGAAATGTTTTTATACATTTAAAATTCAAACTTTTCACTTTTCAACGACGTAATACCATTGAAATGCAACCCCCCCCCCCTTTTCACCAATTTTTTCCAAATATAAGAAAATATTAAGTTCGTCCGAACAATTTTGAAATAAAGAATTTTTTTTGGCATTTTTTTAATCGTCTGGCTCAATGGACATTTCGATTTTAATTCAAAACATGAGACGATAAAATTATTATGTGAATCATAATATTTTATAAAGAATTATTTTTACATTAAAACTATTATACGTGAAAGTATTTTAATTCCAAGCAACGACGGTTGTATAAACTAGCAGTTTAATATATGAGGACAGAGAGAAAGTCAGAATACTCTGAAATCTACAGAACATTATCAACCCCTAATGTCTTTCCCTTTAATCCTTGAAAGGAGAGTCGGAAACGAACATCTCCTTCAATGGGCTAGTGCATTATTTTCCGATCACTGTTGCAATCCCCCCTTCTTTATTTTATACTCGCAGGGTGCTTTCTTTTTTCTTTCTTTATTTAATGGTAGAAGTAAACTATTGAGTGTGTCAGCAAACTATAAACAAACAAGGTCTCATTGATCTGGAAGCAATTGAAATAAGAAACATGAAATGAATCTTTAAAAAAGATTCTGAAATTTAAACGAATCTTGATTTAATTTAGAATATTTTTATGTAGATTGTCATTATAAAAAGAAGTATATTTGCTCCAAAAAAAAATTGGATGCCCAAAGTTGTAAGGAGCTTTTGGAACTTGCCTTCTCTGTCTATTTGGTAACCTGGCTCTGTAATGACGTATATAAAGAATTTTTAAATAAGAGTTGTAACCAAATAATCCGGAATGAAATGTCTTGCAAACACGAGTGCAGAAACAATATACAATGCGGAAAACATACGGGAAGGTGATTGCTTCTCTAGCAGCACGAAAATACTGTTAAATATGGCATGACATCGATCAATATTCGCAATATTGCACAATATTGTGGCATATTGATTAATATCATACAATATCGTTGAACATTGTGCAATAATGTGGAACAGTTTGGGCTACCTGGGTTATAAAGTTGCCCGGAGAAAACTTTATAACTTTAACACCCTGTAAATATTAGTGTTATTTTTTTATAAATATCATAGAAAGATCTGAAAAATGCGCTGTTACAATAAAGAACTATTTAAAAAAATAGACTAAAAAATGAACTATTTAACATGTACTTATGTATACCGATATATTTAAGTATAAAAAATGAATACATTTTATTCAACACATCTTCATTTTGAACTCTTTTATTTTCATTTTTTTAGCACGTGTAATTGTTAAATACTTTCTTCATCTCAAAGCTATGGCAAACTAATATTCTCAAAGAAAAAAAAGATTAAATAAAGTTCGCATTTGTGTACATTGGTTATTTTTTTCTATATACTGCTGTATATGAATATTCTATGAACAACTTTTTTAATCATCATTATATTAAGGTACACTATCCAAAGTGCATTAAACATTCAGAAGTATTTGGAATTATATATTTTTATTGCAGTGTAGTTGACAATAGAAGAAAACTACATTCTATTTGCATAATTACAACATGGAATGTGGAGTCTGAAAAATAAAGGCACTAATTCACTGAACATGTTGAATTACATGTATATCTATCTATCTATATATATATTTATGGTATAAGTGTTGCTTAATATATTAGGTGGTGAAAATATGTCATTTACAGATATATAAAACTGATATACAGTTACATAATTAACTTATTCCATTGATTTATAGTGAATTCATATCATTTAGCTACAACGAAGCACCTCTGTTTAGCGTGCGTATTTCAAAAAGAGTACCAACAACAGTTGAGAATACCTTTTTAAATAAATTTACTTTAACCATTAGCCAGAGTTTAGTCAGGAATTTATCATAATAAAATAAAGCATAAAATATCAGAAGACCTTTCAAATTTATACCTGAGAAAGAAATAATAGTCTGAATAAATTGGCACTTTTTCTCTGAACTATTCAATAAAATCTGATCGCAGAAAATAAACCTATGGCATCATTCATGAATATTGCAGATGCTCGAATTTTCTGAATAATTTCCTTGGCAATGATCGAATAAGTGGATAAAAATAAAAACTCAGTTTTTCATAAAGCCTAATATCTATTAGCCGAAAGGCAAATGCTACATAATATTTACTTGTCGCATAATCGGTTCTTCTACTAAATGTAGTGCAAATATAGGCTGAATGTGTGACAATTTCATCATATGTCTGATAATTTCTCGAAAAAACATCGCCAACGTTTCTTTGATTTCTAAATGCACAGACAAAGCATATCCGGTAAAAAGAGACATCTTATTCAATTTTATTTCTTGGGTTCTTCTGGCAAATACATTACAAATTAAAGACTGAATGATCACCAATTCAATATGACTGACAATATGTCAACTTAACGTTGCATCGATTTCTTAGTCGACTACCCGAGAATAGCCGTAAAATGTGACCTTTTATTCATTTTGACCTTTTATTCATTTTGACCTTTTATTCATTTTGACCTTTTATTCATTTGTGACCTTGTCGACTTCTTGATGTATTTGTCATTTTGCCAATTAAATTTTTCAACTCTTAACTTACAACTACGGGCATAGCTATTAGAACGATAATCGGGCCAAGCGTAAATATTACACAAGCATAGCCCACAGCATGATAATAGGGCCAAACGTAAATATCACAAGCATAGCCTGTAGTACGATGCTCGGGCAACGATGATAGGACTACAAATCAATGTTATTGATTTATGTTATATTTTTGAGATTGATAATAATTATTTTGCTTATCTACCACAATTATTATATCAGGTTGTAATTACCTATTAAATATTCCACAAAATTAAACCAGTTGTGGCTTATGCACAGTATTTACATTCCGTAAGTCGTGCAGTTGCAACTTGAACCGATTGATTTTCTGAACCGTGGAATGGCTCGAAGTCAGCGCGACCTTGTTTACGTTTCCGGCTCAAGTTTTTGTAACGTAAATCGTAGGTTAAGGAATTAATCTGTTATTTCGATTGTTTATAGTAAATTACTAGTAAGATGGGTTTTAAATTACTATATTCGTTAATAGACAACTTAGCACACGACTCTTCTGAAACAAT
This sequence comes from Argiope bruennichi, assembly GCF_947563725.1. Taxonomy (NCBI): domain Eukaryota; kingdom Metazoa; phylum Arthropoda; class Arachnida; order Araneae; family Araneidae; genus Argiope; species Argiope bruennichi. The sequence continues at coordinate 91,794,120 of NC_079162.1, forward strand.
AAAGACTTTTGTCGACTGTGGATCCCTTCTGTCAGGCCCGCTGAAACAGGAGCTCGAAGTTCAGTTTTCAACACAAAACTTCCAGATGTTACAGCTATCAAAAAACTTTGAACCTAAAAATTATTCGATATAATGAACCAATAATTCTGTAATTATTCTATTTTCAATCATGGAACAGCTATAGTGCAACGAACATTTCAAATCCTTTTGAAAATTTCCGCATTGTAATCTATTTCCACCGTCTAAAGAAATAAAACCCTTCAAGGCAGCTTATTTCGAAAGAGATGTGTCGAATTTTAATCTTATTTCATTAAATTTTTGGAGGAATTTCAAAAGAAATCATTCAAAAATATTATGTATATTATATCTGGTATGCAGAATGATCACATGTTGAAACGTGCCGTTCTTGAAATTCTTTTATCTGCATGTTTCAACTAGCTATCCTTTAGATGGATGTGCTCAACAAATACATGTAAAATGGGGCGAACCCTTTTGATACTAGAATCAACTGCGCATTTTACATAAAGAATAAGAAAGTCGAATTTACAGCAGCTTATAAGATAATATATAATTAGATAGTCGATGACTTGGAGAGACATGAGTTTCATGCGACTGTCACAGGATGTCTATATACACAATAGATAGAGAAGATAAGAAATGAAAAATTCAATACGTTGGCAAACAATATAAAAAAAAATTCATTCTTTTTTAACCATGGAAGAAACAACGGTATAATGCATTTTCAGAAACAATAGTAGTAATAAAAAGTACCGAGCAAACTACACCTAATAATAATTTACACAAAATTAAAACTGTATAAAAAATTAACGAAATTATCGGAAAAATACACAGAACTAAATTGCCATAATTGAAAAGATAATTTTGTGACTTAGAAGATAGTGTGAAAATCATATTTATACTATGATGTTTTTGAAACGAAGAGAAAAATTTTCAAAATCTCTCCTAATTTTTAATTGATTAACACCTATAATTTTTTCCCCAAATACTCATTACCGCCTTCCCAAGTATCTCCAAGTTAAAATATTTATTCACTTGATTTCAAGAAGTCAAAAACGAAGACACACATGTTTACTGAAACCACTAGTTATCTTCTATTTATTATTGATTTTTGAAATCGATTGGGATTAATTATCGATTGGGAATCAATTATGATATCTCAGACAGATTTTAGCCTTTATTATTTTCTCGTATCCGAAATATATCAAAGAAGTTATTGCAATCTTTTCAAAACTCGAAATCGAGATTTTATTTGATTTCCTTATCTCAGACCTGTGTGGGTGTTCTTAGTAATAAACTAAATTAGCGGACTGTAATTTTATGAATTAGATTTATTGAGAAGAAGCGTTATGCTTTACAACGGTGAAGTCTACTTCACTGCCGTTGCCGAGAGCGTCACAGAAAGGCGTGCCGATTGGCGAAGAGTTTCTTCGATAAGGCGAATTAGACACATACTACGGAACATCCGGTCCGGCGTTGAAATAATGGATTTGTTGCAAAAATTACAAAAAATACAAAATATCACACATTATACGATGCAACATTATAAGTAAAATTAAACATATATAAACAAATTGAAAACTACACAAAAAATTACAATGAATACATTTAATCCTTTTACAGGAAATATAAAATTATCTACCATTGGTTAAATACTAATATTTAATATATATCTTCTGAAGTAAGTAGGCTTGCAATGTTTTCACTTTTTAACATCAGTTTGTGTAGACACTTTAGTTCTGTTGAAGCAACTGTGAAATTCGTAGCGTTATCGGTAAAAAGAATTGAACTTTTACCATGACGTGCAAAGGATCTTTTTAACATGGCAATCAGAGCTTCTGAAGTTTAATCCGAAACAAAGTCTAGGTGAACTGTTGTGGTTTCCATACAGACAAATATAACTACATAGATTTTTTGAAATGTACCCTTTCTCTACCCCCTCATATTTTACTAGAAATTGACCACATAATTCATGTCTGACGTTTAAAAAGGGTGAACTGGGCATTACTCTTTCAGGAAGAAGATCTCCCATAATCTGATTAACGATAACTAGCGAAGCATTCTACACACTCATGGACGACTTTTCGTCCTATGCTTCTGCAACCAAGAGACCAATATTTCATACGAACAGAATTTAATGGGGCTTGTTGACCTATATGGAAGTCTTTCTTGTGAGAACACTCAATAAGGGTTTGACTAATTTATTGCCTGCAGGCATAACTATTGGATTTTTGATCTAAACTTAGAGTGGGAAATTCTAACTCCTACCGTTAACAAACCATTCTTATCAATAAAGGGATTACGAAATTTTAGCTTACTTGAATCAAGAATTGAAAATCGTCTTTTTAGAGGAGACATCTCTGGTGAAGAATACCTTAACTGAAAATGCTTTATAAGAAAATTTTCAGCTTTACCATATTCCTCAAGTGTAACTGGGTGTGTGTATTTAATCCAAGGAAAGATGCTTTCTTGCCTTTTTCTTATTTATTTTCGTACACACACACATATAACAACACACACATATATAAGGAAAACATTCCAAACACACATATATAAGGAAAAACATAATATATACATTTAAAAGTAGAAATTGCCGCTAACAATGAGCGAACGAATAATTCTTTCTGCCGCTAACAAAAGAGCGAGCGATGCCTGCTTGCACCAGTTTCATACCAACTATCAGGTTGAAATGTTTACAATAAAAAAGCTTAAGTGCGCTTCCCTCACATTCCAAACATACAAATGGTTTAGAGCATATTACGCCATCTATGTTCAGTATTAATTTTTACTATATGAATAAGTATACAAAGAATAAAAAATACAAATAAAATAATTAAATGGAAAACAAAAATTACAAATAATGACATAAACATCAAGGGTGAGTAAATCCTTTAGTTTTACAGGAGTTTTAAAATTACTAATGAACCGAAATATAAAGGATAGAATCCTTATTAATTTGTGAAAATTATTTGTAAGATTAAGCAATTTATCAACAAAGTTATTTAAATTCAAAGTTAATTTTAAAATAGGTTTAAGTTATTTGTTATAGCTCTTATCAATTTCAGTACTGGAAACTTGTAAATTCTCAGGAGAACTGCACTTAAGTTCTCAAAATCTGGACCCTTCCACCACAGTTTATTAGTTGCAAGTATTTTAGTTGCACATTAGTTGCAATTTATGCTTTCTGAATCGTGTCATGATTTCAAATATGTCTTCCTAGTCCTTTCAAAAGATAACATTGAGACTACTGCTGGATGTTGTAGAAGAAGAGGCGTTAAATTCAACTCAAAGCTTTGTCGTTGTCTTTTCAGGTCGAAAGATTCCGTGATGAGAAAGGTAGTAGAAAAGAGGTTAGGCTGCCGTTACATTATTCACTTTCTCCATGCTACCGAGATCTAAGTACTCTTGCATGAAAACCTGATACAATTTTTTCATTTCCTCATCATTCCTCGAAAGTCTTTTCCGAAGTTGATCCAACATTTTTGGTGCAATAGTTTTGGATTCTTATAACTTTTCGATATCCTTTACTGGCATCTGGACAATATACCTGTCTGTTTCATCACGTTGAAGAGTTGTTTTGTAATGATGCGTCTGCTGCACTCCAACTAATAAAGGGGTTCGGAAGCACTGTCCAAAATCGCACAAAAACACAAAACACATTTCTTTAATAACTGTGGCACAAATTATTGCAGTTTTTATCAAAATATTTTTAATATTTCCATTTGTGTGAAATGCAAAGCATTTTCCAAAGAAAAATCAATTAATTCTGAGTTGTTTATATCTTTCGGTGATGGATATTTAGTTGGCGCCTTCTGTCTGGATCAGAACTGGAATTGTTTTCAGTCATTGAATATTTATGAACCAAGGTATGATGTTTTTTCTTACAGACGAAACATGAATTCTTTGAACTACAAGAGGATAGAATATGAAATTCACTTAAACTATTAAAACAAACACGATGCTTTTTTAACCAAACAAGTCTATCTATTAATTTCATTGCTTTAAATTTATCGCAGTGATACAATGAATGAGATTGCGTTTCACAGGCTACACATATCTTTCATTTATTATATTTAGTAAAAAGTGATTTTGATCTTTGACAGTTTGATTTTGCAGGTATGTTATTATTATTAGTGCTTAAAATTTGGCATCTTCTTTCCAGAAAATCCAAACACAGATCAAAACTTGATACATCATGGTCTTTTAATGTTAGCTTGTATTGTTTTCTTGTTTTTTTTTAAATATAATTTGTGAAGTATAAAATTTAATAATACAGCATTACAGAGTTTAACTCTTTCAAACTCCCAAGATTTTTAATAATCTAAGATTTTTCTTAATATTATCTAAAAGCATGTTCGAATCTTAAGCAGACTCGTGTTTCACTACTTTTAAGTTTAGAATATTACCTCTAACTTTTGATGATCAACTTCAACAGAATCAATGGCTGCTTCTACTTCTGACAATTTGGTGTCAGAAGCGTTCTTGTAGTAATCGTATTTTAGAGTTTCAAATTTATCCTGTAGCCTTAATATAATATCCATTTGAGCTTTTAGTTCAGATATCGTAAGCTCTTTAATACTTTTATTCAGGAACGCATTTTCAAATTTTGTTACCTGTCCTTTTATATTACCGAAGTCAGCGGTTCAGCGTTGTTATGTCCATTGCATCATCAGCCATGATGACTTTTGTTTTGTGGTTTGCGAGAAAATAAACAATAAGAACTATATATCCACAAGGCGAAGATTGTTTCTCCGGTCGCTACGGACCATTATGTGTAGGCGTGCTCAATTATAAGCAAAATTAGCGGACTGTAATTTTAAGAAATAGATTTGTTGAGAAGTATTATGCATTACAGCCGTGAAGTCTACTCCATAACCGTTGTCGAGAGCGTCACAAAAAGATGTGCCAGTTGGTGGAGAGTTCCATCGCCAAGGCGAATTAGACACACACTATGGAACAAGACCTTCTCAAGGCTGAAAAACACATTTTTGCAATTACGTCCGGACACGATAATTAAAGAAAGCTTTGAGCTAGACAGAAAAAATTTGGAATTTGTTGTTTACACCAAATATGTTACTCGAAGCAGTCATGTTACTCGAAGCAGTGAACATGATGACTATATATATTAAACTATACGACAATATATATTAAAATAGCGCAATTTGAAAAAAAAATTGTGCATGTACTTAACATCTGTACAGTAAATCTGCATCAAATTTCGAATCAAAACGGTCAAAGGGTTGAGCATCATCCGTTCTGTACTACTTTCAGATGTATATAAACACGGTAACTCGACAACGCAACGATTTCGATAAATGAAATTTGATGCAGTTTTATCATCTTCAAATGCTGCTTGGATTTTGAAACAAATCCGTTAAGTGTTCCCTGTCTACAAGTCTGTACATTCGAAAGCATGTAAATTCCATAACACAGAAAAACGAAACGATTTAAAGAAATGAAAATTGTATATAAACGTATTATATAATCTGTATTAAATTTTGAGGTCAGGCTGTCGAAAGAAGGGAATTTTTAATTAGTCGAAGTCGAATTTTTTAATTTAATAAATGCCAAGCGCATTATTTGAATGATCTGAAATTTAAATTTTATCGCATTTGAAACAATAGAGCGAATTTTAGAGCCCTATGAAGAGGGAAACTTATTATTTGCTAATCCTGTATATGATCAAAGGAATAAGCATTGAAATTTTCCCATGCACTTGAAATGTATGTAAAGATGAATAAAGAATAAAACAATTTAAAAACAAAAGTAAGATTTTTTGAGTTAAAATTTAATAATAAGGTTTTTCTTTAACTATTAGATATTTTTGAATAATTAAGTTTCACATTTTAGATAAGGCAATGTAGTTTAAATTATGTATAGAGAAACATTTTGAGTTGAATGAATCGCATGGAAAAAAAGCCTTTCCATATTTAATAATCAGGTGCCATCTTATTTGATATCTTCTAGCTCATCATATTTCAACTAACAAAAAAGAAGAACGAGTTAGTATTGTAATAAGTAAAATAGTTTTTCTTATTTAATATATTCTGATGCTGATAATTTTTCATAGCTTTTCAAACTAACAATAAATTAATTATAATCTTTTCTACTTGTCTGTCAGTTTTCAACCACTAAAACAAAATATTACTCTGATCGTGTCAAATAGCACTATTTTGTTATTTAAACGAAGTAGATACAACTTTTATTAAAATAGTTTTGAAAGAAAAAACTGTTTTAGTCTGTTTTGAAGCACTCTCTTTCTAAAAATGCGGAACAAAATGATGATTTAAAAGTGTTTCCAGGATTAAAGCAGTATCCATTTCAGCATTAATGGAGATAATTCACTAACACAATTGAGAGAATGACACTGAGATATTTTCAAGATTCCTACATGTTAATTAAAATGAAATGAGTAAATAACTACTACTGAAACCCGAATAAAGAGAAAAATCACTGTACAATTTTCTTCGTATTGAAAAATATTTTTAAAAAAATTAAAAATTAACGTTTACTAAGGATATTACATTTTCATTTTTCAAGTTAAGAAAATATTTATCAAATTAGAAATAAAGTTTCTATTTAAATAAATGATGCCTACAAAATTCAGCTTATTTGGAAATATTAGTAACTCCTTTAACATTCCACATTGATGTCATGAAATTCAGTTCAGATTTCAAAAAACTATCCCTCACCCTCCTCTTTCAACGTTTCAAAATATGAAAAAGTCGTAATAGCTTACATAAATATAGATACATATATGAAGGTAGCAGAAAAATATTCTAATTATTATAAAATCGCATATATAACAATACTAGAGCCAAACATGCCGCCTTTTCGATGTACTTCTGGAACAATCTTTCTGGAAATAACTGCAGGAAAGTCTGTGATATATGTATAAAATTATATTTGTATTTTGAATTGATATCTGCTTGCATTCAAACTGATGAATTCTGAAAATAACAGAAATGCTGCCAAAATTGAAGAGTATTATTATAAACTCATATTCAGACAATGTAAATCAAACTAAAATCTTTATGCATGATACAAACTCAAAGATAATAATTATTATAATAAACAGTTTGTAGCAGAAAGTCACTTTTAGGTGACTTTAATCCGATTTAAGTGATTTTTAGGTGAGCAAGGAGAGCGCTTCTTAAATATACATTTGTAAATGTTTACAATCAGAAAAATAATTTACTAGTCCTTAAAACTATCCAAATTACAGCAAATTAGAGAATGAAAATAAAATGCTTAAATATATGGCTTAGTAAAGAATACTCATCTCTTAATGCACGTTTCATCTCAACATTATATTGATGAAAATAAAGTCAACTGGTATATATGCAGAAAGGTAGAACACTATATAAGGACTAATTTAATTTTGGAATAGGAAAAATATAATTGTATCAAATAATAATGGAAAAAAGGAAACAGCATATCCCCCCCCCCAAAAAAAAATGCTTCTAATTGTTAGTCTGCTGATGTAAGGCTATTTAGATAAACACTCAGACACAAATAAAGAAAACCTTTTAATAGTAAATTTGACCAAAGAGTACAAAAATGTATACAAATATTTCTATATAGTTAAAGAATGCAAAAATTTGTAAAACAATCAGTTTGCAAAGTGTATATCAGACAACATTGACAGTTTTTGTGAAAATATTTATAAACAAGTTCAACAATGTAGTGTGAGAACGCTGACATTAACTAATAACAATTTTTTATAAAATATTGTCCAAAAAAAAATAAAAGAATGTAAACGAATACACCAGTAAAGCTGAAGAATGTAAAAAGTATACATAAAATAATTTGCAAAATGTATGTCATATAACACCCATAGTTTTTGTGAAAGTGACCATCAAAATCATAAACTAGTTCAAAAATTAATTACGTCGATTCAAATACTAACTAGCAACAATTTTTCATATGATACTAACCAAAAAATATGAGTATACGAATACTTCCAAAAAGAATATAAAAAGTAAAAAGTTTATAAAACACATGTTATGCAACGTTAATAGTTTTTGTGAAAATGGTTATCATATCCACATTATATTTTAATATTAACCAAAAAGTATAAAATTGTATATGAATATTTAAGTATAGCTGAAGAGTATAAAAAAAGAAGATTAGAAATAGTTTGTAAAATGCATATCAAATAACATCGATAGTTTTCTTAAAAATGACTATCTTATTCATTGACTAGTTAAACAATTAACTGCGAAAGAAGGAAGGTTTTAAATATCACAAGAATGACTTTTTTATGTATAAAAATAGCAGGTCGCATATACAAATGCCGTAATTTTCATGTTAGAAATACGAAGTTTTAAATTACCGAAATATATAATTACATTGCCAAATCTAATTGCTTCTACTGTTTTTAAAATAAGAATGTTCATAAAATTATGGCATATAAAAGTGTAAATAGAAATATCTGTAAATTTTAAAATGATTGAATGTGATTCCATATTTTCAATGAAATTAAAACATGTATAGCCACAATTATAACCTTTTTGTGGAATATTATATTTTCTTATATTAGAAACACTAAATTTGTTATATTCATAACATAAAAATACCAGGAAAAACATCACAAAATTAATGCATACAGTTAAAAATGCAGAATACAAATGAAATCAAAATATTCTACTGAAAATTCACAAACATTTTCTACATGACGCAGAAATGAAATTGTCATCACATAGGCCAATGTTGTTTTCTGCAAGGAATATATGAAATGATATCAAGATGAAGTAGCATACAAAGAAATTCTCTCTTTTTAAAAAAATTTAAATACTAAGATTAATGAATGCCAATGTCAACTGGAATTTCCGAAAGCTCAAACGTATCAACCACAGAAATCTTAGTCAATTGTTATAATTTCGTCTTCGTCAGTTGATGTTTCATCTTCGTCAGTTGATGTTTCCTCTTCGTCAGTTGATGTTTCCTCTTCGTCAGTTGATGTTTCCTCTTCGTCAGTTGATGTTTCATCTTCGTCGTGGTCATCAATTATTATAATGTCCTCTTCTTCCTGTTCGTCAATTATAATTTCATCTTCTTCCTGTTCGAAAAATTGCACATTCTGGGCTCCGCGGCCATCAGGTTTCGCAAAACTAGATCTAAATATAAATAAAAGAAAGTTTGACATTTACTATAGTGAGTGTTTTCAATCACATAATATAGGTATATATGAAAAAGCATCGTGTAATTGTGAATGATATTTTATAATTTCAGATTTAAATATTCTGATATATGAATAGCAATTTATGAAATAGACCTTTAATAATAAATAATTAAATACAAAATTTGATAATTTAATAAAAACTTTGATTTTAAATGCTCAGCTAACATGAAAGCTACTAACAGTATAAAGCCCATAAATATACTTTATACTAACAGCATCATCATTATGGTTATCAGACATTATGAAGAGGCACGCCAACCGCCTCTGAAGAAAGTAAGAGATTTAATTAGAGTCTCAGTCTTCATCAAAGATATTGTACCAGTCGTCTTTCCTAATTGATACAATGATAACCGGAGTAAGTGCTTCAGGTAATAGAATTTCTTCTGTGTTTCTACTTGGGTGAACTTCGAATTATTCATACTACATGGAGTTCACCCAATGCTTGATAATCACAAACCTTACATGATTATTCCTGTTATTAATACGGCAAAAAAAGAGGTAAATTATCATGGCATTTTAGCATATACTAATCATTGTATTAAGTCACTTGACAGTGTTGTATTCGAGTCATTCAAATTTATTACAAGCAGTAAACAACTGGATATTTGCCCCAGGTAGGAGAGGTAAATCTGTCACAATATAAAAACACAAAATAATTATAAACATAACTTAAATGGTGATAATTTTTAATATTAATTACTTGCATCATAAATTTTTTATTTAGTATTTTTAGAAATTAAATTAAAAAGCAATAATTTTCAAACGCATACAAGAATAAGATTGGTAGTTATCGTAAAAACATTGGAAAAAAATACATTTTGATATCTCACAAATTTATAAATCAGAACTATTCACAAGAGAAACGTTTCTTAAAAAAAACCTTTAGCGAACAAAAGTTATTTAATTCAAAGATATTTGTCTTTCGACAACAAGTTGATCAGCGTACCAAGTGTCATCTAATTAAAAATTTTCAAACTTCTGCCTACACATTCAATAACTTAACACTTGCTGTCTACTTTTTTAATTTTATTTAAGCTATGCAAAAAAATTTGAAGGTATTTTCACGAAACTGGTTGGCTATTGTTCTTTTAATATTTTAATGAATGAAGATCCTAAAGGTATACTGCCATTTAATAAATCTCATTTCAAATTTAATTTTCCAACTTGTGTGTTCCCCTTTTAAGCCAAAGTATCTGTACAAAGGGGCAAATTTTAATATTTCAGAATACTATAGAGAAAGATTACAAAGAAGTGAAAGAAATAAAGCTATAATAAAATGTGCCGAATCTAAAAATGTCATAATGTCAGGAAATACACTTCAGCTTTGCAATTAAATGTTGAAATGCTTCTCTCTCTCTCTTCCACATCTATAAAAATTAAATAACATTATCCAATTTCATCAAAATTAAACTGTAAATAATCTTAATTTATAAAATAAATTAAGTATATTTCTTTCAGGGAGAAAGTAAGACTCCCGGAGATCCTAACGGGACAGAAAATGCAATTGCTTAAAATTATTTATTCAAACACATACAGTGCCCTTTTAGTTACCTCTCGACATACGATCCATTCATTGGATTTGAGAAACATGTTCGAGCGTGAGATGGGAAGAAATACGCTGCTTGAAAGGGAAGCCACCATCTAACAGCCATCTGCACGGAGTCATACCTGGGGAATTGCTATCTAACTATGTACATTTTCAGGTGCTGAAACAGACAGAAGTCGCAGAAAGGTAGATCTAGACCACAGGTGAGATAACAAAATACATCCCAACTGAAGCTCTCTTGAGAGCGAACATGAGTAAGAGCATGGACCATCTTTATCGTCTGACGATGTCGTACATTGTTCCGCTCTCATGCGGCGGATTCCTTCGACAATGAAATATAGAAACTAGTCTAACACATGACAGATGCTTCATTTCCGATGATTCTTATGTGGAGAGATAGCTGACAGAGAATTGTATTCATTTCGAGAATTGTTTCCAAGTAAGCTCGCCATGACTATTAATTTCTTGAATAGCCAAACATTTGTCAATAAAAAAATCATGCAAATCAATTTTTATTTCATAAAAAATTTCGAACATTTTATTGTTAAATCACTTACTTAAGGCCTTCGTGTTTGGCTAGAGATGAGACTGGAATGCTAAAATCATTAGAATTTTTAACTAAGAATTGAATAATAGAAAAGTTAATTTTTAAACTTTTTAAAGGAGAAGAAAAAACACCTAAGCACAGAAAAATAATTTTCATCTAACTGAAGTGTTAAAATATAAATTTCAAGAAGCAAAATAAAATGATTTTCAGTTAAAATTTACAATTGGCCTGTCTATTCAAAAGAATTATATGGATCATTTTGAAAATACCGTAATTTATTTTCCCGAACAGGAACTGGAAAGCATTGACTTCTTCTTGGGAAATTTGCAAATTTAAAATACAGTAATTAGGAGCATGCCTTACAAGACTTCAAAGAACATCAACTTACAGAATATCATTCGAATTGTAAATTAGATACTGAAAACTTGCTTTCAGTGAAATTTGAAAGTAAAACTAATGTAAGTATTGCTTTTTTTTTTTTTAAAAAAAAAGGTCTTCTAAAATTAATTATCAAAACTATTATTCTCTGTCGCAAGCAAGCCTTCTTCTCGAGAAGGCACCAAAGAAGTGGTGTCAATAATTGACATACATAAACACAAAGTTATTGTATTAAATTCTGAAAAAGTTATTGATGAAATGGCCAAGAGTTCTATGCGAATTAAATATAAAACTGAAAAAAAAAACCCCGGGTAAATGATATTTAGTAATAATTGAAATAAAAACTGGGCTTGAAACTAGATATAAAGAAAAAAACTTAAAAGATGATACGATTTACATTCATTCATCCAATAATCCTATTTATCAGCAGAAAAAAAATCAGTAAAATTCCGAAAACTAAAATAAATTACCGAAAGAAATAAAAAATGTTGATCAGCACGATGATACAATAATTAATCATTAGTTCAACTTTTAGCCATGTCTTGTGGTTAGAATAAATTTATTTCTTTAAGAACTACCAAAAGGTGTTGGGAGTAGGGTGTACTTTCATATGATTGTAGAAGAAAGAGTGTGTTTGCACAAGGCCACGAATATATATATATATATATATTCGTGGCGTTGTGCAAACACACTCTCTATATATATTAACAATGTTAAGCAGGATCTTTACTAAATTCGCTAGAGACTCTGGTAAGTAGATATTTTAAATTAAAAATATTTCTACAAATATAAATGTTTTATTTCATCACATGTATCAAGTGTGATTGCTATGGAAAAGTCACTGAGATAATTCAGCATAGAGGCGGCAAAGTTCTCAGGAACGGCCCTAGAAATTAGTTATTCAATGTCAATAAATCTTGTACTACTAGTTCTCTAAACAATAATTTTTATTTGTAAAAAATGGGAATAATAGATACGGTTAAAAATCTTATATTACGCTTATAAAAAATTAAAACGCATCAACTATTTAGCAATTTTTATAATTTCTAATACACAGTATGATTCAGTCACTTGAACACTGTATTTTCTTTGTAGTTACATACGCAAAAGCAAACATTTTTTTTACAATTTCTTTAGCAACTTTGAAGATTACAATATTATTTCATGTAAAATATCGATTAATATTCATAACATCGATGTCATAATTAATAATAAATAATGGAATAATAATGTAAATATTCATTAAAGATATTTTTATATAAGAATAATCACCTTGTTTTCTCTCTTTAGGAGGCCATCATAAATTTTGTAATACAAAATTTACTTTTTTTCGTAACCTTTAATACCGAATAATGCCATTGTTATGGTTATTTAGATCCCTCAGTAACAGTGTGTTATAATGATTGAAAACTTCTTTTACAACGCCAACTAATTTATGAACAAGGCCGAATGAATTCAAATCATCGGTCAGCCTCTCATCTCAAATTGTAAATATGTCACTGCCTGGATCAGTTAAAAATGTAAAGTTAGGTAAAAATAAGATTCTGGAAACAAATATATCTTTCTCATTTTATTGCAGTTACTTTTCATAATTTTATGTTGTCGAGTCTGAGAGAATTTTAAGTGAACAATTAAAATCTCGTACCCAAGTTTATAAATTTTTAACAAAGAGTAATAACGAAGGAGTTATGTATTTTTTTCACTTTGTTTAGAAAAAGTAACGCATCTCGAATGAAAATGTACAATATATGTTGCATTTTATAAAACTGGAAAATTACTCCTGGCACTGAAACATGAAAAATAATATTAATAAATAACATTTATACTCCCTTTCTTATCTAAATTATCGAGTAAGAATGATAAGCAGCTACAAATTTAAAGTTTTGAGCTGAAAAAAAAACTAAATATATGCATATCACATACAAAAACACATTTTAAATGTATGAGACCACAGGCGAAAAATTGTTTTGAAGCCTCATCTCGACCTAATGTTGTAAATTAGCATTGCGATGCGAGCTGAATAGGTTTGCGCCTGCCCTTTCAGAATTTCTAGTGTGTGAAAAAAACCACCGATTCCTAAATATTTACACATAGACATATACTTCCAAATGATAAAATGTCTTAAATAAGAGAAATAATTATTTTTATGCTATTCCAGTAAATAAATATATCGCTAGAAAAATTCGAAATTAAATTTTTACAACTTTTATTTAACACAATCTCGCTAACCAAACATAAACAATAAAAACGTTTTGCTGTTTTCTGATTGATTCTGATCCAGCTTCAAACCTTTGAACATTATTTTAGGCACTTTAACCGCTGACAATTTGAAAGCTCTTAAGAATTACGAATCGAAGTGAATTACACATAAATGCGTTATTTTTTTAGAGATTTCTTTCGATAATATAGCATAAAAGTTGTGTTGCAGGCAGGTCAACTGAAAGAATATTATTAACCTAAAACCAAATAAATCATATTGTAAAAAGTCTACTTATATTAATTAAGAAATATTAAGATAATAGTTTTTGTCAAGTAAGATTACTTTATTTGTCCTAGGCTTTCACTTGGATACTTTTATATTTATAACTGCAGAGCATATGCTTCAACAAAACTGTGCACAAACTTGGATTCCGTAATAATAAGTTATTAGAAAGAAATATATAATAACTTATGTATTTTTGCTAAACCACTAAAAATATTGTTGGAAAATATACGGAAATTTCTTCCGGGGGTTCTTTTCCGATTTGTTAGTCGATGAAATAAAACAGGCCTTTAGTATCCGACCATGACTTTTATTAAAAACGAAGACATTAATACAAAGACGACAAATGTACAGCCAAGAAGAACACGGACAACACACAGTAGCACACTTCAACAAACAATAACCCATAAGTAGTAATCGGTAGTAATAACAACCGCAGCACAAAAACCGGCCTGACAGAATTCAGCAGAAGGAGGTAATCTACGTAGTTTCATTCTACGGCCTCTCTAAACGTCTGCAAATCTCCACTGTCTCTTCGTTTTAGCTGTATCTAACTGCCGACACACTACTACACGACTGACTACTTCTCACAGGACTCGATGCTACTTCCGCAATAAACACCAAGACTCAGCACACAGATCAGTTCAGCAATCGCTTGAGCTCCACACAACGCTTGTTCTTCGCTAGACTATTCCGCCGTTGCTTCGTTATCCTCCCGACGACTCGATACACAATTGACTTCACGACTACGACTGACTGCAGCTTGAGACTACCGGTCTTTTATATTTCCCGAGAGGCGGACAGAGAAGGTTCTGGACCAATCAGCCGTATCTCGGTTCCTATTGGCCGAATCACTAAAATTCTGGAAGTTTCCAGTAATAACTATTTTGTCTCGAAGTCTCAAAATGATCACTAATCTCTGATATCACTGACGCGGCTCCCGATCAGCACCCAACAGAACGGGTCGTAAAACGGACTTTCCAGAGATTGAACTAGCCATGCTGGGGAGCAACATTACAGGTTTGTAACAATATGAAACTCAAACAAGTTATTTTCATGTTGGTGAGTTAAAAATGTACTAACTTGTGAAATTAAATTGGCAAGTTTATGAAAAACGGAGATTCCTTTTAAGCATTGTATACGGCCTCAGAATGCCTAAATCTGCAACTGAATTCCCTGTTTCAAACACTATGGAAGGGACGTTTCCGCCATGAGCAGATTCAATCTGCATCAGCCGTAGTACATACGAATTGCTTCGGTTCAAAGACAAACATACTAAGAGCTGGAAATAAATTCTTTTTTTTTTTTTATGTTTAAAAGATTAAAATACTCTTTGATAGCTGTTTAACGTTTCATAGTAAAAATTCGCCCTTTGCTCTTCACAATATATATAATTCATATGAATAAACGATGCTGCCCTATTCAAATAGATTTATATTTTTAAATATTTTTCTGGTGCTTCAAAGGAATTAGGATAATTCCTAATTTAAAGGTTATTTAGCAATTTTAAAAAAATTCTTAAATTCTGACTTCAAAAATAAAACTAAAGAATAATCATTATACAGATATTCAACATAATTAAATGAATTTTCATTAAATGTTAATTGTTCAAGAAACATTTGTCATAGTAAAAACTTTTAATTGGATATTACACACATGAAAAATCATCTCAAATTGCATAAAAATGTACAATATTTTACTAAAGACATGAAGAAAAAATTTAGCAAAAGTAAAAATATTCTTAATTTTTTTTAATTCTTTTATTTACATATGTGCTATTAATAAGATGAAATATGCACTTTTCAATACGCAAAATGATGCAATTGTTGTCAGAGCCATTAAAATCATCGATAACTAAAAATAAACCTTAGACGTATTTTTCATTCAAAACTTTCGACATATTAGTTTTCTTTTTATAGTATATTAACGTTACATTTTTTTTCCCTTTGTATGTATTACTAGAAGCATATGGACTCGACCCATTACAAGTTCACGTCCTTTGTTTAAAATGTTTGAAATTATATTGCATAAAAATAATTTTCCAGAAACTTAAAAGATTAAAAACTTAATTTCATCAACTCAACATTGATTTATTTCAAAATATTTAATGTCCGCATTATTTATACTGATTTTTCAAAAGCCTATGATTTAGGTATATTTTTAAAGAAATTGAATAATACTTATTTCCATATTACTTTTACTAATTAGAGTTATCTGTTATTTAAACAATCGAATGCTATTCCTTTATTTAAATCATGCTGCTTCTCACAAGTTTACAAACACTTCTAGAATCTCACAAGACTCCAATCTTGGATTCCATCTTTTTATTTAATTTATTGACTGTTATATTTTAAAAGCTTCTGCATATTCTTCATTTGCTGATGATTTGAAATAATGTAGCTTCAAACGAACTTTTAAAGATAAGGAACTTCCGAAACAGATCAGGATAATTTTTTTTTAGTAATATATATGCAATAAGTTACTAGTGAACTTTGAGAAATGCAGTATCATTATTTACCATCAGAAATCTCAGCTTTTGATTTACCCTTAAGAAATTAACAATCTTGTTTTATTTTGCTTATATTCAGTTTCTGATTTTGAATATTATTCACGGTATATTATTTAATTTTTCAAAACATACTGATGGTATAATTTCAACACCTTATATAAAAAAAATTCCTTGGAATTCCCAAAGGGAAACTATATTACAGTTTAATATTTCATAATTGTCCCATGCAAACTTAAATACTCCTTTTTATTTGGGCTATTGCTACAATAAAAAAAAAAAAAAAAATTAGAGCAAGAGCAAACTAAATTTATGCATTCTTTATCTCTACAAAAAAAAAAAAAAAAAAAAAATATCACATCGTCAATTTACATATGTTATATGTTTAATATCCCTATCTGGCAATACCGATGTGCTTTTTCCCTGAATTCGATTCTTTTATAAAATCCTCAACAATATGATCGATTGCGAAGACATACTAAGGAGTATAAGCAATGAACCAGACAGTTTAGAATCAACAGTCTGTTATATTTAATAATGGGTAAAAATTCTCATTATATCAATTTTATAAAATATTCAACAAGTTTTCTGACGAACTTGATATTTTTAATATTTACTTGAGAATTTTAAAATCAAAATGTTTGTAACTTTTAAATATTTATTGTTCGAATTCCTGATGTGTCACTGTTTTTGAAATTGATTAGATTAATTACACTTTTAAATTCCTAATAAGATTTTAATGCTATTTTAAGGTTCAAAGTTCACCTCCAAATTCTTAACGTGTTTTTAGATTAACTGCACACACATATTAAATATTTAATACGTCTTTTAATACTTTTATCATTTACCATTTACAATTATATTTTATTACATCTGATGCTCATTTTGCAATTCACTTTGAAACTGGATTTTTTTTTTTTTTTTTTTTTTTTGCTGTGTGTATTTTTTTTAAATATATAAATAAAGGAATGAAAAGAAGTTATAAATAATAAAGAGGAATGAAAAAAAATCAATGAATGAATCTTTTATATATATTAAATTGCATACCGTTTAATTTGCAGGTATAATATCAGCGAATAATAAAATATAAATCATATAGAGGTCAGCATAGAGGTTTTTCAATTTTAACTTGACAGTGCACTTAGTGTTAATGGCATGCTAAATATACGTGACGCTAAGTGTATGCTTTGTTTTTCCCATGTAAATATATTTAATTTTAATAAGGAATACATTCTTCAAGCTCTTTAATTCTGCAATGGTGGTTAATGCATCTATATCCCAGGTACACCCATTATGAATTCCACTCAGACTAACTAATATAGTGGCTCCCAAAAGTGTTCGTACACTAAAGAAATTTGCAGAAATTGTGTTCTATACTTCTTAATAAAGCATTTTATTAGTTGGCTTTTTTTTAATTAGCATCTTTAAATAGTTCTTAATAAAACTGAACTAATATTTTTATAAAAAATCAAGTAGTATTGTTCTAAAAAATAAATAAATAAAAAATGTCACAAAATTAGAACACAAAAGCCTTCGTACATCCAAACATTATTTATTTAAATTCATCATAAAAATATCTTTTGCGGCTTATTTTTCTTCTAATTGAAAAATACACTAAAATCGTTTGATTTCAGTATTTAATATCACGATTATTTATTCTATTTACTTTATTCTTAGATATGACGCGCATTCGTAAAGAAACGAGTTTAGACGTACGGAAATTAATTATATTTCATTTTAAAGCTGGAAAATCAATTAGAGGCATTGCAACTACTATAACTAATCTACCTCATTCAACGGTGCAAAGCATAATAAAACGTTACAGAGAGGGAAAAAGGATTGCAAACAAGCCTCATAATGGTCGCCCTCAAATTCTGTCAGCTAGAAGTCAAAGAAATATTGTGAGTAAATTTCTAAAACTTCCACATCTGAGTGCAATAAAGTTTACTTCACAATATAATGAATCAAATGGAACTTCTATTTCCTGTGAAACTATTCGTAGAATTCTTCGGAATGCTGGTATACATGGCCGCTCCGCACGAAGAAAATTCTTTGTAAGTCAGAACAGAATTGCTAGGCTTAAATTTGCCAAATCTATGATAAACCAACCAGAGAGCTATTGGAATCGTGTCTTATTTGCAGATGAAAGTAAGTTTAACATCTTTGGGTCGGATGGGAGAATCATTGTATGGAGAAAAAAACGAAGAACTTAATCCCAAGAATTTAGTTGGAACAGTAAAACATGGCGGTGGAGGTGTCATGGTTTGTGGGTGTATGTCAGCGGCTGGAGTATGCAATTTAGTATTCATTGATGGTAAAATGGATCATAGAGATTATATAAATATTCTCAATAATAATTTAAAAGTGTCAGCACAAAAATTGGGCATTTTAAACAACTTTGTGTATTACCAAGACAAAGCACACGGCCATGAATGTTCGTCTTTTTTGCCTCTATCATTGCCCTCAAACCCTTAAAACACCAGCTCAATCACCGGATTTAAACCCTATAGAACATATTTGGAAAGAATTAGAGGTGCGAATAAGAAGTCACGACATTAAATCGAAAATTCAACTGAAAGCAGTAATGATCGAAGAATGGAACAAGATCGCTGCAGAAGTAACCGACCGTTTAGTTAAATATATGCCCAAACGTTTAAAAGCTGTTATAAAGAATAAAGGATATCTTACTAAATACTAAACATTTATAAAAATTTAGAAAATTTCATATTTAGTGATGTTTTTTTAAAGTGTATGATCACTTTTGTGTCCTATTTTTGTGCAATTTTATTTATTGTCATTTAAAAAAAATAATTTGCATCGTAATTAAAATTTATTCTTCACTGCTTTATTAAGAACTGAAAAAATATGCTATGGAAAAATTTTCATGTAAAAATAAGAATATATAATGGTAAATAATGAGGTTTTTAATTGATTCTTGTTGGTGCAGGAACACTTTTGGGAGCGACTGTATATTCATCATATTACATCCTTCATTAAATGCCGAGGTAATAGCAGATTGAAAGTGTTTAATACCGAATAAATTATAAAAGTATTAAAATATAGTTTAACATTTTAATTTGTATTAAAAATACATTAATGGAGCAACGTTTTATTGGACACATGATGGTTATTCAATAAATAAGTAACTAAAGAAATCTTTCGAAATCTCTTTCACAATTTATAATAACTTCTATTAAAATAATTTCACGGTAATAAAGTGACTCCTTAGATTTTATATGCCTGTTCTGTGCAACAGTTCAAACCTAAAAATTTAATTTGAAAAAAGAATAAAACTAACAATTATTTTTGTTCAATGATAACTTGAAAAGCTACCTGGAAGAAATTTCAGAAGACTGGCAAGTATCCTCCTTTCCACCTTTCCACCGCTTCTTTCCCTCAGAATACTTAAATTTCTGAAAAAATCAATCATTAGTAAAGGATCTTTCCTGCTCTACATTTCCTTACACAATATAGATGCTTAATAGTTCACAATTACATGTCAGTTCTATGTAAATGAACAGGATAAATTAAAAAAGTTCAGTTAAATACAGAAATCTATAAATGTAGTGTTCTTTAGGTGTATGATTTATAAGAATATCTGCAAATATACTAACTTTCTTTAAAATTAGAGATACAATAAACTAGGAGCACATTACACGCACATTGGAATTAGAGAGTGAAGTCTTATTTTAAGTAAACATGGCTTAAAAAAGGGATAAGTTTTTACAGGTTATTAATGCCCCATTTAAGTAAATTACATAAGTGGAAGTGAAGTCGCACATGAAAAAGAGGAGGATGCAAATATAAATCGAGTTTATAACTCTTCTAAAAATGCTTTCCTCAGCTTGTGGATGGTCCAAGAATCCATTTATCCTACAACAATACGGTGGACTAATTACAAGAAGGGAAACGATTTTTTATTTGGTAGATCAGTTAAAAATATATGGGATATATTCCTAAAGGAAGAAATTATCACAACATGAAAATTTAACAGCAGTATGTATTGTTCTGTCATTAATATATTTTAGTGCAAAGGACATTAAATACAGAGCAATTATATCAAGAAAAGAGTTTCTTTCAAATTATTTCCAATATCTCAGCAGTTTATTAAAAAATACCTTGCATGTTTATATTTAATTTCTATGATTTTTACAATTAATGCAATAATTTTTTGATTAATATCAACTTTCTTTCTGAAAGATTCTTTTTTGTTAGAAACACAAAACTCATTTTTATTTATGAATGATAAAAAAATGGAGGTAGATATTCCAAACTGTTATTATCATTAGTATTTTTAATAAACAAATCAGTTGCTTCACCCTATGCTATTAAAAAATTGGTCAATTTAAACTGAATTTAGTCTAAATATAATTAGTACAAAACCATTAAGTATGAAGTGCAGAATGAATAATACTTGGAATTCCAAGTAGGAACTGTATAAAATTATTTATTTGTTTTGTTTGCAAATCTTAAGGAATACAAAATCGATGAAAATGATTTCCCATTTCATTTAGGGACAGTTAGTGAAACTACGGATGAATTCTACATACTTTTTTCATTTTCTTTGATTTGAAATGATTGTATGAGATGGAAAGTAGGTTTACAGTTTATGTTAGAGCATAATCATGCCTGGAGGGTTAGTGAAATAGTATTTTCTTCGCCGAATTATTTCATAGTTTAACCATTCTCAGTTACAGCAACAATCATAATTAACACTATGTGCTCCTAATTATCACAGAGAAACTGGAATCATCCTTTTTCACTTCTGATCACAGTAAAGAATGATGAAGAAGTGATTTAAAGAAAATAAATCTAAAATCATGTTAAACAACTGCTTATTGTTTCAGAATTTTCTTATAGTATGTGACTGATAATCATTTTATACCCAGTTTTGTAGGAAAATGAAACTTCATATAAATAAAAAGAAATTGAATTTTATTAAATGCGAAAAAAATCTAACACATAGAAACGAACTTTAAAATGAATAAGAACTAGTAGTTGAGTTTAGTAGTAGAATACACAACTCTCCCTTCAAGTAAAGCATTTAATCTACTATTCAAATCATTTTTTTCTGACATGTAAGCTATGTGAAAAAGTCTTAATTATAAGATCTGCTAGAATAACATTTATTTTATTCTCAGATATTGCAAAAATTATTTATCAACAAATCAAATTAAAATTTTCAAATTATTTCTCTTCACACTTGTCACGTTCAACTGATTGCTGTAAACTCCACCAATCCTTCAGTCTTACTTTTCAGATTAGTACCTTCTACATAATCGATCAAAAATGACATATTTGTCAAAAAATAAATCATAAATATTTCAAGATAAGTTACTTCCATTGTTTCCTCAACTTGCATTATTTACTGAAAAAAATCAAAATCAACACCTTTAGATTTCTGCCTCAGCATCATATATTTTTCTTCCGAAACATCAATTTCCTCGTCTTCATCCAGACTTGATATCAAATAGCATCAAATCGTTTTTAATAAGTAGTTTTTATTCATAAACAGTTCTTTTAAAATGACAGGTATTAATTTCACTCAAAATAATGAACATCATTGTCAGGAACATTAGATCCTACAAATCCAAGAAATACATAACTTTGCAATTTATCTCACAAATAATCAATATGGGAAATGAATAATAACTCTTGGTTTCAATTTTTATGCAATTATTTTTATTTAGTTGTAGTTGCAACTAAAATAAACGGGAATTTGAAAAGAACACTTAAAATATGGTGAAGTGTAGTCTTCCTCCAGAACTGTAAAAAAAGCACAGGTTTTTATGCACCCTCTAAGGTTTCAATGCTATATAGCATGAAAATTTTAATTGCAAGGATGAAAAAAGTGCAAAATATTTCACTTTATATGATTTATAATGCACAATTTATTTTAAATAAGTATAATAGTAATTTGAAATTAATATTTAGGATTATTTCATATACAAGGATATTTATAGGCCATAAGAAATTCATTCACAGAAAGTAAGGGGAAAAAAAACTGTTGCTTTTGAAAAGATTTGAAAATTCAACAAGGAAAATTATTTCATTTTTTTATGACATTATTTTTATTTAATTAAAGGAAGCACACAAATTCTTTGTTATATAGAATAACTTACAATTATAAAAAGTTATAAAGTTAAAAACAATTTCTCTATTCAAGCATATTTTTAAAAAAATCTATAAACAATAATTTGAATAATTCTTTAAAGGTCTCATTTTGACATTAACAGCTATATAGACAGAAAAAATCTCAACATTACACAAAATTATGAAGAAAAAAGAATTGCTTTTTCTAAAAAAAATATTTCAAAGTTTCAGGATTTGAAGAATCTAATGTAAATGTTATGGTTCAGTTAGCAATGATTTACGCTACACTGGGAGGAAACATAATTCTGGACTGCAAACCTACACCACCATTGCCAAATATAAACATTTTTCAGTCCCCATACAGGATTATAGGTGAGCAAAAGAAGTAGAAATTTTATAAATGGAATCATAAATAAAATGTTACATTTTTATATACTAAACTCAAAATGCAGCTTTAAGGGCAAAACTTAAATTTCAATAAAATTCTCAAAGCATGAAGCAAAGACATAGATTTGTAGATACATAGATGTTGATAGATTTTAGTTATTGAATAATTACAAAATTCAATTACCCTAAATTTCCTGATAGCAAAGTCTGAAAATTTGTTGTCTCAACTGGAAAAGTCAATTCAAAAACATAGTATTAATATTAACGGATATTTTAAATTACTTTAATAAAAGAGACAGGGGAAGGGACTCCAGAGAAACCATACAGAATGTCTTTGAGAATGTCTCCTGGGAACATGTCTATTTTGAATGGATACGTCTATTGGGAACTTTACACAAAGGAAGTGTCACACCATATAAAATAGATGCATATTTCTTGCTTTTTAAACAAATTATACAAAGTGCATCATAATTTTTCTGATAAGAGAAAATACAAAAAGTATGCTATTTAGAGAAATCTGCATTTCTTCCATCTTTCCAAACATTTTTTTATAAGAAAATTATTATTCATGTAAATGTTAACCTCATAAAAGAGGTCAAATATTATTTGTTCACACTTTAAAAATTGAAAGGTGAGATTTCTGTACGTTCAGTTTCAGGAATATTATAGTATATTCTAAAATATCCTTTGTTAAAAGTTGGACAGTATTGCTTAGAAATATGAAAAACAAAAAATAAATTAATAAATAAAACTTTCTGAAGAAAGTTAAATAGCATGAAATTAAACTATTTCCTATAAAAATATCACTGTAGGTTAATATTTCTGCTGCTAATGTTATAAAATATATTTCTGACATTTATTTAATTTCACATGTTTTATAAAAGAGATTGGAGGAAAAAAGTATTTATCAAATGTAGTACTTAAGACAAGAGATAAGTAAACGATCACTCATTAAAATATAATTTTAAATTCCAACAAAGAAAACAACTATACTCTGTTTCACCCTAACTCGGCAGTATTGTAAAAGGTAGAAAATGTGACGCTCCGCGTTGGGAAAGAGTTCGCCATCAATTCCGACTTTAAAATAGTTAAAATGCGCGGAAATTTATCAATTAATATCATAAATTACAGAAACCCTTTTTTGATCAGTATGTATTTAAAATTATTCTTAAGTTAGAAGTGCTTATTTGTTAAGTATTTTGTAAATAAAGCGAACGAATAAAGCTAAAAGATTGACAAAATGAATTCCACTTTGGCTAGAACCGGTCTTCAAGGTCAAATATTTGGCGCGCTTTTCTTTTACGTCTCCGCCAACTCAGCTTCATTCAGTTCGCAACCGTTATAATCTTTCGTACTTTTTTATTCTCGTTTTTTACCAGCTGACATTTTTGATACTATTAATCACATTAGTAGTTATTAGTTTTGATTGTTGAATATTTATTCGATTCGTTATTTTTATTCACTTCTAAAATGTCTGTAAAAGAGAAAGTGTTATCACCGATCAAGACGAGTGAAACCAACAAAAAGAATTTGCAGAAACATATTAAACGTTTATTCTCGACTCCGAGAAAACCCTCAAGATTCTATCAATCAAATCGTCGATTAAGTTTCGCACCTTACAGGTGTTTCGCCATGAACAGTTTCCCTTTTGAAAAAAGAAATAAAAGCATCCAGTTCTATAAGTACCCCTGGAAAGAAATGATCAGGCTCAGTAGGTAAACATTCAGGTCTTGTAAAATATGATGATTTTACATTATCCTGTATTTGACGAAAAATCCATGTATATTTTCGTAGAAATGAGATCCCAACATTAGATAAAGTTTTAAAAGATGTGAACGATTATACAGATATCCTTTCAACAAACATTAGCCGAACTACGCTTTACCGAATATTGAAAGATTTAGGGTTTTCTTTTGAGAAACGATGAAACGAAATGAAATAACATTAATGTTTTATTTAAATAATGTATCGATAAAAATGAAAAAATAATGAAAATAAGGAAACAGTTAATTCTCCGATAAAGTGATAATATAATAAAGTAAATAAATATTTACTATTTGGCGAAAAATTTGCGAGATAAAGTTTCGCCAGCGATCTGCATTTCTAGTAACTTTGTACTTTAAAGTAACCCAGTTCCCCTGACAGCGACTGTGATTCGGCATGCCTAGAATATACTCTACTGCCAAGTTAGGGTGAAACAGAGTATAATAGTATATGTACTAAACTTCGATATATAATGGATTCAGAACATGCTAAAATAGGCAAATTTTTGATGTAAACTACATTTTAAACACTAATTTGAATTATAAAACATTTTCTGAAATGAGTACTCATTTTTTCTTGCAAAAGATGACATTTTATACGAAATATTTTAATTTCAGTCTAATTGAAATTTTATAATTCAAACTTTCATGAGGAATGATATAAGCTGTTTTCATAAGAAAAAAAAAGAAAGAAACTCAAATTTAAAAACTTCTATTTTTCTGTTGAACCATATTACAATATTTGCTTACTTTATAAATAAATAATAACATTATAGCAAAAATTATTAAAATACTTTTTAAATAACCTAGAAGATGAAATAACCACATTTGGCTGTGCTTGGTCAAATCAGTTTTTTGGATTGACTTTTGATTCAATTTTTGGGATCCTTATTTGTGAAGCAGACAAATTTTCATATGTGAAGTTCATCGGAAGTGAATATAAAAGTGTTATTGTTACACATAATATATTAGGTTTTTAGATCCACTTTTTAAATACTTTTTGGTATAGCACCCCTTTGCTGATTTTCCATATTTATCTCAAATGAGTGTTGAAATGATTTTATTACACATAACATTCCAGGTAAAATGCTTCATTTTTATAATAGAACTCAAATTTTAAGATTTGAACTCTTTTGATAAATTACAATATACAATTAGTATTTTTTATATGTAAAAAAGAGAAATATTAAGTCACATATCAATTACCTGACCATTCGAAAACCACACAAATGATTTGGGTTCTTTGGATAAAGAGGTGACATGAACAATTTTTGGTAAAGTACCACTTTGCACACTTTCCATGAATACCTGAAATGAGTATTGAAAACATTATGCAATATATGATAATTTAAGTGGAATAGTTGATTTTTAAAAATAAAATCAAATTTTAAAAAAATACATTTTCCTGTTGAACCAAATTAGAATATTAGTTTTGTTTGTTAAAAAAGGAGTCATTTTTGCAAATATTATTAAAATACATTTTAATTACTTTAGAGGAAGAAGCAACCGCATTTGATTGCATTTTCGACAAGTGAGGTTTTTCGATTTCATTGGAAACAGATGGAAAACTCCTTTTTCGTGAAGCATAATATTTCTGACCTTCCATATTTACCTACAATAAGTAGTGAAATTATAATGTAGTATATAATATTTTTGGAGAAATGTTTAATTTTAAAACTTAACTCTAGTTTTAAAACTTAAACTTTCCTGTTTAACCAAATTACAAAATTAGACTTTAATAACGCAATTTGGTTGAGCACATTATGTTTATCTGAACCCATACTTAATTGAAATGAGCATTGTAAAGATTATGCAACATACAATATTTTAAGTGAAATAATTTATGCTTACAAATAAACTCATAATTTAAAAAAAATTATATTTTTCAGTTGAATCAAATTATAATATTAGCTTTCTTTATTAAAAAACAAGGCGAATTTGAAGAATCTAATGTAAATGTTATGGTTCAGTTAGCAATGATTTACGCTACACTGGGAGGAAACATAATTCTGTGCTGCAAACCTACACCACCATTGGCACTGCCAAATATAAACATTTTTCAGTCCCCATACAGGATTATAGGTAAGCAAAAGAAGTAGAAATTTTATAAATAGAATCATAAATAAGATGTTACATTTTTATATACTAAACTCAAAATGCAGCTTTAAGGGCAAAACTTCCATTTCAATAAAATTCTCAAAGCATGAAGCAAAGACATAGATTTGTAGATACATAGATGTTGATAGATTTCAGTTATTGAATAATTACAAAATTCAATTACCCTAAATTTCCTGATAGCAAAGTCTGAAAATTTGTTGTCTCAACTGGAAAATTCAATTCAAAAACATAGTATTAATATTAACGGATATTTTAAATTACTTTAATAAAAGAGACAGGGGAAGGGACTCCAGAGAAACCATACAGAATGTCTTTGAGAATGTCTCCTGGGAACATGTCTATTTTGAATGGATACGTCTATTGGGAACTTTACACAAAGGAAGTGTCACACCATATAAAATAGATGCATATTTCTTGCTTTTTAAACAAATTATACAAAGTGCATCATAATTTTTCTGATAAGAGAAAATACAAAAAGTATGCTATTTAGAGAAATCTGCATTTCTTCCATCTTTCCAAACATTTTTTTATAAGAAAATTATTATTCATGTAAATGTTAACCTCATAAAAGAGGTCAAATATTATTTGTTCACACTTTAAAAATTGAAAGGTGAGATTGCTGCACCTTCAGTTTCAGGAATATTATAGTATATTTTAAAATATCCTTTGTTGAAAGTTAGACAGTATTGATTAGAAATATGAAAAGCAAAAAATAAATAAATAAATAAAACTTTCAGAAGAAAGTTGAATAGTATGAAATTAAAATATTTCATATAAAAATATCACTGTAGCTTAATATTCCTGCTGCTGGTGTTATAAAATATATTTTTGACATTTATTTAATTTCATATGTTTTATAAAAGAGATTGGAGGAAAAAAGTATTTATCAAATGTAATACTTAAGACAAGACATAAGCAAATGATCACTCATTAAAATATAATTTTAAATTCCAACAAAGAAAACAACTAACAGTATATGTACTAAACTTCGATATATAATGGATTCAGAACATGCTAAAATAGGCAAATTTTTGATGTAAACTACATTTTAAACACTAATTTGAATTATAAAACATTTTCTGAAATGAGTACTCATTTTTTCTTGCAAAAGATGACATTTTATACGAAATATTTTAATTTCAGTCTAATTGAAATTTTATAATTCAAACTTTCATGAGGAATGATATAAGCTGTTTTCATAAGAAAAAAAAAGAAAGAAACTCAAATTTAAAAACTTCTATTTTTCTGTTGAACCATATTACAATATTTGCTTACTTTATAAATAAATAATAACATTATAGCAAAAATTATTAAAATACTTTTTAAATAACCTAGAAGATGAAATAACCACATTTGGCTGTGCTTGGTCAAATCAGTTTTTTGGATTGACTTTTGATTCAATTTTTGGGATCCTTATTTGTGAAGCAGACAAATTTTCATATGTGAAGTTCATCGGAAGTGAATATAAAAGTGTTATTGTTACACATAATATATTAGGTTTTTAGATCCACTCTTTAAATACTTTTTGGTATAGCACCCCTTTGCTGATTTTCCATATTTATCTCAAATGAGTGTTGAAATGATTTTATTACACATAACATTCCAGGTAAAATGCTTCATTTTTATAATAGAACTCAAATTTTAAGATTTGAACTCTTTTGATAAATTACAATATACAATTAGTATTTTTTATATGTAAAAGAGAGAAATATTAAGTCACATATCAATTACCTGACCATTCGAAAACCGCTCAAATGATTCGGGTTCTTTAGATAAAGAGGTGACATGAACAATTTTTGGTAAAGTACCCCTTTGCACACTTTCCATGAATACCTGAAATGAGTATTGAAAACATTATGCAAAATAAGATAATTTAAGTGGAATAGTCGATTTTTAGAAATAAACTAAAATTTTAAAAAAATACATTTTCCTGTTGAACCAAATTAGAATATTAGTTATCTTTATTACAAGAGGAGGCATTTTTGGCAAACATAACAATAATACATTTTAATTACCTCAGAAGAAAAAACATCCCCATCAGATTGTACGTTTGAAAAGTCAGGTTTTTCGATTTGATTGAACTCAGTTTGAAAAATCTCTTTTGGTGAATCATCCATATTTTTCTGAAATGAGTACAGAAATTATTATGTTGCACATAATATTTTTGGTGAAATGTTTAAGTTTAGAATCTAACTCAAATTTGAAAACTTAAACAGTCCTGTTGAATCTAGTTACAATATTTAATAATGCAATTTGGTTGAATACATTACATTTATCTGAAACTATGCTTGAGTTTTTGCTTATTGGGAGACTTACTTGAGATTTAAATTTATATTTTCCTGTTGAACCAAATTAGAATATTAGTTATCTTTATTACAAAAGGAGGAATTTTTGCAACCATAATAAAAATACATTTTAATTACCTCAGAAGAAAAAACATCCCCATCAGAATGCACGTTTGACAAGTCAAGTTTTTCGATTTCATTAAACTCGGTTTGAAAATTTTTTTTTGGTGAAGCATGATTTTTCTCACTTTCCATATTTACCTGAATTGAGTATTGAAATTATTATGTTGCATATAATATTTCTAGTGAAATGTTTAATTTTACTATTTAACTCTAGTTTTAAAATTTAAACTTTCCTGTTGAATGAAATTACAATATTAGATTTTAATAATGAGATTTGGTTGAACACTTTACGTTTATCTGAAATGAACATTGAAAAGATTATGGAATATATAATACTTTAAGTGAAATAATTTATTTTTATAAACAGACTCAAATTTAAAAATTTATATTTTCCAGTCAAACTAAATTTGAATATTAGCTTTCTTTATTAAAAAAGGAAGCACTGCTACAAGCATTTTATGTGAAATGTTTATTTTCAAAATACAAATCAAATTTTAAAACTTAGACTTTCTTGTTCAACCAAATTGCAATTTTACACTTTAATACTGTAATTACGTTGAACATATCATATTAATGCAAAAATGATCATAATAAAATTCAATTTACCTATAAAGTGAAAAACTCTTAATGACAAATAAGGATTCTTATGGAACAAGCACCTTTTCTCTTGTTTACTTTATTTTCCTAAAATGAATATTGCACATATATAATAAATGAATAAATGAAAAAACTTTTGCTGGTAAACGCATACCTGATATTTCTTTTTTTTATGAACATTTTTAAAAGCTTTTTTAGTATTTTGTTTTAAAATCCCCACATTTAAAATTTCAAAATCATTGACTTTTGCTTCTCTGTTAGAAAAAAAGTCATTGACAATATTTTAAACCAGAAGGGAAATTTTTGAAAACAGAAATCAGACATAGAAATATGAGTAATGCATCTAAACATATATTTTTCTTACTTTTGAAATTTGAAATAACAATTCATTTTTAGACACAAAATTAATGATTGTTCATTTATTTAGTGCAGTTTTTTTGCATATATGGTAACTGCTTCCCAATTATTTTACATTTACAGTTTATTTAATTCAATTATATATGCATTTATATATGCTTAATTAATTACATATACTTATATATGCAATTATATTATGTGATCAAATGTGCTTCGATTATATGCACAAAATTAACATGAAATGTTCATTTGCAATAATGTTGTAGATCATAAAAATATGAAATTAGTTCTAATGTATGCTTTTTTTCCATTGTTATTAAGCTGTAAATTCCATTTTTATTCCATTTTTATAGAGCGATCAAAAGCCAAGAGTTTTCAAGGTGCAATTATAAGCAAATACTGCACAATGTAAAAGCAGTTTTGTTAATTAACATAAATTATATGGAGCTAATACCTTTATTTTACAACCTAAATCCAAAACTTAAAAGAGAAATGAAAAAATAAATTAATGTCCTGAGAATTCAGAAATAAAGTTGACAAATATAATCCAAAACTAATTTATTGAAAAAGATATTAAAAGCCAAAAGAAAATAATAATTGAATAAAAATGAATCTTGCATCAAATATGCAGAATTTAAGGTGTTAATACATATTATTTTTAATCGGACCTGAAAATCTTTATTTACACTTTCTGGAAAACTATAAACTTCATTTTACTGAATTATGAAACATCTCATTATTTAAAAGGTCTCTATGATATTCAAATGAGGTTTTACTGCAATGTTCTGTACATTTGAAGGGCATGTTTTGAACTTCAAATATAGCTTATAAGTTTATAATGATTTATTTTAGCATAAATTTCAATACAAAAATTGTATATGTGGATGCGTACAGAAAGATTTATCATTCTAAGAAAGATTTATCATTCTTGCAGCGAACTAAAAATTCATAATACAGCTTACATTGCTTATTTCTAGCTCTGTTTATTAATTTAAATAATGAATTAATGTAATATATCCTTTATATCCCAATTGTTTTATAGATATTTAAATTCTGCAATATTACATAAAAACGCTTTAATTGAGATATGTTTTATGATGTCGAAATGGAATCGCAAGTATACAAATTTTACCGGTTTCACTTTAAAGTATCAAACATGAATGCTTTTATGCACAAAAATATATAAAGAATAAATAAATAAAATAAAAATTCACACATGAAGCATGCAATAATTTGCAAACTGAGTAGCAATTACGATGTAGCATCTCTCTCATAAATGAATCACTCTTTTTGGTTCAAACAGTTTGGTGGCTACAAAAAGTCACACACATATAAATGTAAATTTCTATGCAGTAAATTCCATTTCTCTTATACCAAAAAAAATTATGGGTCAACTTTCATGGAAATTCCTTGTATTAAAAATTTTGTAACATATAAGAAATAGCATCAAATACATAATTCATTGTTCAATCTCAATCAAATTTCAAACCATTTTGTTGAATTTAAAATCAGTTAACCATTTCAGATTGTACCTTGCTTTTTGTTTACATTGTACTCCGAAGACATATTTTAATTCCTAATTCCGATTCTCCTAACAAAGAAATTCTTGCATAGTTAAAATATCCTACATTTCCGAAAAAAAGAACCAAAAAAGCTTTTTAAGTAAATATACAGTTAAATTTATATAGGAATATGAGCTTTCTCATTAGAAGTGACTACAATGCAGTCCAGAATGAAAAAGTAATTAAATAAGAAGCGAAACATAAACAAATGCATATTTTAACGATAAACTAGATTAAAAAAGAAATAAAAACAAAATATAATAGTGTTACTAATTGAATGCAAGAAATAGATGTGCTCACAATTAACCAATGAATATTCTCACTTCTTTACAATTCTCCGATTGAAATCGTTTATTAATTTCGTGCAATTCCAATGAACTAATTTGTTTGTAAATTAACAGCTTAAAAAATAATTCTAAAAAACACATGAACGAAAGTTGAAATCATATATTTATTTCACATACCCTTCAAAACGTGAAAGATAGAATTTTCTTCAGTTGAATAATAATCGTTCAAAGAAGCGAGTAGGACGGAGATGTTAAGTTATCGTTGCCAAACTTCAATTTTCTTTGGCGACAACTTGCTAAATGTTGTAACCCAGTTTGATGCCGTTAGGAGAATAGCTGGCGAACTTTATAATGTTTCGGGCAGGAGTAGTCAGATTGGTAAAAAATCGATACCGTATACGTAAGTTTTCACGCGAAATGTATTTTCATAAATCTGCATCTTACAAGAAGTGAAATGAAATTACAGAAATGCTGGTAGCTTAAAAATAAATACATAATTCTAATGAAATTCTTTATTTTGTTCAAAAATAATATCGAAAAGTTCTGTTGTACTAATTTTGAATGAGGCTATAAACTTTTTAGTTTCCTTTTAAAAGTAATGACTGTTAGCAGTACTTCAGACTTAAAGATCTACTTTAGGTCCTGCCTTTTTTTTACTTGCCTTTTTGCTTTTTTTTTACTTATTAAGTCTATATGGAATTCTACTCTGAGCATATTTTCAATTTTGATTATAGAATATTTATATTTTAGATTTTCATGAGAATTTCTATAAAAAGATTTACTTCCACTATAAATTATCGTTCAAAGAATTTTCAAGATATATTTGTTGAATTTGAACTTATTTTGTGTTATAGTGAGAATAAACGCATTTTTCTTTTAATAACAAATACATTTTACATAACTTACTTCTTGAATTTACCGTTTTTGATATTACATTGACACAGAACAGGTCGTTTATTTCAGAGAGAAAATTAGTTCAGAATCAATCAACAGATGAACGAAAAAACTTTATCCGAATGCAAACCAATATCCGAATCCTTATTAGTGAGTACTAATAGGAACTCGAAAGTTTGCTATTGGCTAATGACCGTATCTAGTCTGATCTGTCGGTTTTTCTTTGCTACTTCATTCTGTTGCTAACTTTTTACTAAGACACTCCTGTAAGTAAGTTTTTTATATCGGATGTACTATTCCGTTCACATAATGGTTTCAAAAGTGCACTTTCGTTCTAAGATCCTGTCTCGAAAATCGAAATGTTTTTCTTTCCCCCAAAGTTGCTTCAAAAACGTTTTCATTATTTACATTATAATAATTTTTAAATGAATAATTAAAAAAATTATTATTAATAGTATTATAATTTTCATAAGATTAAATCCATTAATTCTATTTGTGAATTATACTTATTATTGAAAATATTATATTACTTTAAAATTTCATAAAAATAGTATTGTGTTCTGCCTCTATTTCAGAATAAAGGCATTTTGGATGTCACTTCTTAATTTTCAGTTTTGTATTATTTGGTTTCCAGTGTAACCCTTCTATGAATAGGCTATTAGTTGTTAAAGATCTTCAGCCTGTATTTATGAGTGAATATGTGCATGATTTCTGTCGCATAAGAAGCAGAATCAAAATGCTGAGAGATGTTAAACTTTAGAATATGATTTGACCAAGAGTTCAAAATATTTCACTTGGTCGCAAGCTGGAAATTTTCTTAGGTATTTTCATCCATCTTACTTTTCGGTACACTTGTAATTACTGCTAATAATTAATATCTAAAAAACAATAATTAGTTAAAAAACAAATAGTTTTTTACTTTCAAAATCTTGAAATTTTAAACTTCTGACTGTTTTTAGATGATCTTAGTTATTAAAATTATTTATCATCGTACAAATGTTTGTATTTATTTTAACGTTTAAAAATTAAATTCTAATTATCATTCAAGTTTCGCGCAAATGACTATTTCCTTTTGCAATAAAAATCAATAGCACATTAATTGAAATTATTTTGTGGGTTTAACTTGAAACAATTTTGAAAGAAAATAAAATAATAATAATAATAAAAAAAAAAAAATACTGGTCTTGCGAATGCCTTTCCGAGTGTGCTGTCTGGATGCACAGTGACAGTGGCAAATTACTTGTGTATGAACTTAGCTGAAAGTTGGAGGTCCATTTTCTCAGAATCGGCTAATTTCTGAGCTTTAATATTTTATTTAATAATTTTAAAGTGCATTACCATTATACTGAATTTCATCTGAAACTTATTTTTCCAGCTTGTGCCCTCCCTTTTTGCATTCAATTCAAATAAGATGTAATGATTCGATGAAATTATTTACTGATTAAAAAAATTATCATTGTATTTTTCTAAATTTTTTGAATAAATAAAATTTATTTTTTAAAATTATTTTAGTTTTTTTTACTATTTACATTATTCATCTTCTTTATAAAAAACTGACATTTACATCCCTTTTCAAAATTGTGTTGAACTAATGAAGAAAAAAACCCTATGACAGGGGTAGCGAACCTTTATGGATCAACATGCCATTTTTTCTAAAGAAATGTTCAATGAGGTATAATCGTGCTGTCAAAAAATTTTGGCCTGTGATTAATTTGAAAATATTAAAATTATATACTAGCAACTCAAAACTCTTTCTTTACTACGAAAAAATACATTTTGCACTGTATAGTAATAAATGTTTTAGTTATGTGCAATTCAAATTAATGTAACATTAGTGTGATTTATGTTGTTGCAGATTAGATGACAAATATCTTATATTAAGATTGTAAGGTGTTACTTTTAGCAGAATGCATGCTGGATTGGGAGTCATCTGCCAAACGGTTTCTAGACGAGTCTTTAATGTTATTCATCTCTGGAAATAATGACTAGCAGGCATAAGTAGATGAAAATATGGTTACAATAGTATCGGCCAGATTCTTCAAACAGTTAAATGTGTTTGGAATTGAATTCTATGTTTCCAAAATTTCGTTACTGTCATTTTTACTTATATTGCTTGCTAATCTTTCTGTTTCAACCCATTCCAACTTTTCTCCTCTTTCAATAAATTTTTAAATCCACATTGAACCAGACTGAAAATCAATCAGTCGCATTTCAAATTCTTCGATTTCCAACCAATCGAATTGGGCCAAATTCAGTTTATCAAATGAAATCACATCGGGGTACATAATAAACTTCCAATAATTCTTTGAACTGTGAAAATCTCTCTGAAAATTCCTTGATTGAAGAATCAATTACAAAGATAAATTCTTCTATAACATTTTCACCGTCTGGTTTCTGATATGCATCTAAATTTGATTATATAATATTGATTTTTTTCATGTTTAGAAGCGATATCTTTCATTATTTTATCAAGTTTGTAGTTTCTTGTAATAATATCATTTCTGAAAACACGTAGTTCAGCGACAAAAGTGCGAATGCGATCTATCATGGTGAGATTTTTTTTATTTGTGCCTTGAAGCTTTACATTCAATTGATTTAAACGTTGGCATATGTCTCTAAAAAGCATCAATCTTGAAAGCCACATAATATCCAACAACTGTAGGTATTGTTCAATTTCCCCCTTAAACAATCTGATTTCTTTCAAGCAATCAACAAACCTCTGAAGTACGTTCCCGCTGCTCAACCAAGAAACATTATTATACATTAGCAAGCCATTATACGCCGAGTTGACTTCATCCAGCAAAGCATCAAACTTTCGTTTATTTAAAGCCTGCGACGATATGAGGTTGACTTTTTTTGTGACTAATGCCATTACATTATCAAAAGATGTTAAATCACTCTTAGCTCTCAAGGCCTGTTAGTGAATAATGCAGTGAAATTCCAGAATTGAATGTCCTATGTCTGTTTGAAATAAACTAATGAAACCATTTTTGTCCATCATATTTGGAGCAAAATCAGTTGTTACTGAAGCAATTCTTTTCAAATCAATTTCTTTCTCTGCATGGGATTTTTTAACATCCTTACAAATATCTGTGCCCTTTGCAGTTGTTAGCAGCGATTGTAATTGCAATTAATTCTTTCTTAATGACGTTTTCTGCAAAATATCGAGCAAAAATAGCTAAACGTGCAGATTTAGTGACGTCAGTACTTTCGTCAAGACATAGCGATATAAAAGAAGCGGTTTAAATGTCATCTGTTACATTTTCGGCCAGTTTTAGAATTCTTTCTTTTATTGTGTTTCTTTATAGAGGGATATCTTTGATGTCGCTGAATTATCTCACCTTTATTATCAAAATCCTCAAAAAGTGTGGAAGCGCATGCTAACCAGGAAGCGCATGCTTTCCTTCAAAAACTCGACCTCTTGAAAAGGCTTACTATGCCGATCAATGATTTTTGCAGGCAAGTAACTTTTCGCGCTCATATGACAATTTTTGCTAACACATTTAATCATAGAAGGCGATTGTTTATTTCTGTCTTTTATTGCACTTGCAAGGAATGGGAATATGCACTCCGCGCGCAACGATTGATCACTCGCGGGTGTTCGAATTACTTCATAGTGAACTTTGTTATTTTGAACTAAAAGGCAAACCATTTTGATCGGTGACTTGCCCAAAATATTGTGTCGTGTGCCATCAATGGCAGCCGTGCCATGGTTCGCCATGCCTGCCCCTATGAATTGAACGTATTTACTAAACGTGTGATACAAGGACTTCTGTCAAGGACAATCTATTTAAAGGAAAAATGAATTAAATAGTTTTCACTGAAGTAAATTTCTTTAAAAAATTATGTACTAGTCCCCTTACGCAGCAATTGCATTGCAAATTACATGAAACCTACTGTTTTGGGCGCTTTATAGAATAATCTACGGACTGTGCTTCGAAATATTCACATGACAGAGTCATGAAAAGTACACTGTATTAGAATCATAGTAAAATTAGCATCAACAGCAATTTTATATGTTCCATGTTTTTATAAAGTAAACATTTCTGAACCCCCCCTTTTTTAAATTTAAAAAAATAGACTTTTGCTTTTATATGTATATTATATGTATTCCATGCTGCCATTAAAAATTACAAGTCGATTATACGAATTTAATTTTTTCTAATGTTTTTGAACTCTAATAAATGAATCCATCGAAATTAATTGCTAAATATTCTCTCTGTATTTATACCTATATTTATATATATATATAAAGAAAACCGGAAATTTACGACATCATGAAATGACAAACTAAACAGATTAGTCGGGCATATGTCTATTTGGTACAGCTATGCCAATTTTCTATTTATTGAAAACAAAATCAATATTTTTGAAAAATCGCTTTTTCGATGCCAATTTTCGAAAAATATCGATCTATCGAAATCGTGATCATGCTTAATGGCTTACGATAAATCGCGATACAATAAATCGATATTCACAATTAATTTACGTTTTCGATTTTGGTTTGGTAATCGATTAGTGTTTATTTTTGTTACTCTTCATTCCTTTTCGCTTTCTTACATAATTTTGTTAATATTTCTATAAATACTGCCATATTCAAATATATAAAAATACTTGTTTTAAGCATATCATTTGGGAATAAACTGTTTTCGGTTCCCTAATGAATGATACCTTTATGGAAAAATAAGTGCGGTTATCAGAAGGTTTCGCCTGCATTGCTTGCTGAACTTCTTCTTCTTGCGTACAGCCGACCACCCCGCCACCACTGAACGTAGCAGTATCGACAGGATTTGTTGTGGCCGACTGCTATCTTGAGTATTGTCCATCCTTTCATTGACCGATTTGTCAAACTGACATTCTCCTCTAGGTAATTGGCCACAAAGTGGTCAATTATTGTCCTTCCGCCTTATCTACAAACTCTCAAATAGTTGGTAAAAAACTGACAATTTTTGACATCATGTCCTTCAGAGTTTTAAGATTACCTGGTACCATCAGTACTGTACTTAAGTCATTATTTATAATTTTCAGATTTTTTCTTAACTCCGAAATTTCAATACATTCCTTTAAATAGTGGTAAACAGTACCGATTCCTCCACAAATGCATTTATTGTCCTGCATTCTTCCAAATCTTTGGAAATATGCAGGAAATCTCCCATGTCCTGATATAATTTGAATTATCAGTGGATGGTATCTTCTTATTTTTATTTCTGGATTAGGAATAAAATCGAAAGTTACTCTTCCGTTCTTGGACATATACCATCTGTCAAACCATTGCAGCTTTATTTCTTCTCTTATTTCCCATTTTAAGACGCCATTTGATTTGGGGACAACCATATCAACACCCTCTTTCTGTGCCGCCAACTTTGCATATTGATCCGCCTTTTCATTACCATAGATCCCAATATGGGCCTTAACCCAATTCAACTCTATCCACTTGTTAGTTTTTACACTTTTTATCTTTTCTTTTATCGTCCATATTTCCTTATTACAATTGTGAGAAGATTGTATGGCTTGTAGGACTGAGAGAGAATCTGAAAAAATTGAGCACTTCTGTCCACCCTTTCACAATATTCAATGGCCATCTTTAAAGCTTGCACTTCTGCCTGGAAACTTGTGGCATGGTTCGATAATTTCACAAGACTTTTATCGATCTCTTTCCCATAGTAGTATACTACTATTGCAGCTCCTACTTTATTTTCATCTTTTGAACCATCTGTAAAAATTTCTATTCCATCCATATCTGGGATTTTAACTTGAAAACCATGACTAAACCATTCTGTAGGATGTTGTTCGAATTTGTCAAAATACATCTCATAATCATTTTTGCTGAAGCATTTGTTTCCTATTTTAACTTTATTACTAGAAGTTCTTATTTGAAATTTAGTGAAAATTTCCGTTGCTCTGAGGTCCATTGGCAAAATTCCCGTTATCACTTGAAGGGCTTCTGTAGAAATGGTTCTATAAGCCCCAGACATAATGATGAGAGGGCGCCGTTGGATTGAATTTAATGTTTCTCTGATTTTCTTTAGATTTAGCCGATGTCCCCATGCTCCGTGCCCGAAAAGAACAAATGGCTCAATGGCCCCAGTGTAGATTCTTCTTAGATGGTATTTCCTTTTTCCATAAATTTTATCCGCAACTGTCACTAGTTTATATGTTAATACATCCACTTTTTTCTTGACCTTATTAAAATGTGACGTACATGTTAATTTACTGTCCCATGTAACTCCCAAGTACTTAATTTGATTTGACACATTTATGTTGTTATTGCCTATTTTTATGTTAGGCGGATCTGTTAATTTTAAACGTTCTCCAAATGTAATAGGCATTTGAATTGTTTTCCTTTCATTAAACTCAAGTTTATGAATTTTGCCCCATTTTACTAGCCTATGAATTATTTGTTTTCCTTTAATTTCCAGTTCATCTTTTGTTCTTCCCGAGATTATTAGTAGCACATCATCGGCATACGCCTGCATAAAGCAGTTCACTGGAAGATTGATTTTAAATGCAGAATTCATAACCAAGTTCCAGAATAACGGTCCGCTGCACGAGCCCTGTGGCACTCCTCTATCCATTATAAATTCCCAATTATTCTCTCCATCTTGGTAAATACATTTCCTTTCATTTAAATAATCTTTAATCAATTCAAAAAGATTGCTCGGGCAATTCATTTTTATAAGGGCATATAAAATGCTTTTCCTCCATACGGAATCAAATGCTCCAGCTACATCCAAAGATATAACTGTTGTTTTTAGTTTTTGATTCATCGCACCTTTTATTTTACTCCATAGTGCATTTTGTGCTGTTTCACAAGAGTGGTTATATCTAAAACCATGTTGATCATGATGCAGTCTATTTTGTGCCGTTAATAAGTGCTGTACTCTTTGAGTTATCAGTTTATCCAAGATTTTACTTGCTGTGGTTAGTAAACAAATTGGTCTATAGGATTTAGGATCCTCTAAGTCTCTATTAGTTTTAGGAGTTAAAATCAGTTTTGCT
Organism: Argiope bruennichi; assembly: GCF_947563725.1. NCBI lineage: Eukaryota > Metazoa > Arthropoda > Arachnida > Araneae > Araneidae > Argiope > Argiope bruennichi. The sequence continues at coordinate 91,834,246 of NC_079162.1, forward strand.
ACCTTCCACTGATTAGGGAACGCACCTAATTCTAGGCACTTGTTGTATAACTCTAAAAGTATGAATGGATTCTTTCTGTTAATTTCAGCAAGCATCTCCATTGGGATGTTGTCTAATCCAGGTGTTTTCTTTTTGGCCATTTTATTAATCGTTGTTCTTATTTCATTTATTGTAAATATTTTATCTTTTTCTTTTGTTTTATATAACTCAATACTTTTCCTCATTTTCTTCTGCTTTTTACTTTCTTGTTGGGATTGTTCCTCTTTGAAAAGGCATCCCACAATAGTTTCTATAGTTTCTTTTGTATTATTGGTTTTTGTACCATCCTGTTTTTTGACACCGTGCAAAACTGTTTTCCTTTTCATTTTATCTGCCGCTAATTTATAAGGTAGCTCAAAAGGGTTCATTCTCGTTATTTCGCTACATAACTTTTCAAAGCATTCAATACTTTTCTTTCTTAACATCCCTCTGTATATTGATTCATTCTTTTTATAAATTTGTCTTCTCTTCATTCTCTCTTCAGTGTTTTTACATCGTTGGTATCTATGCCGCAAGGCTCTTGTCAGTTTTCTTTGTTTCTCCAGTTCAGTGTCCCACCAGGGGACCCTGAGATGATTTGTCTCTTTACTGTTCGATCTTTGGCTAATTCCTTGAATGAATTCTGTAAATTCTTCTACCCATACTTCTAAATCTTTTTTAGTCTTTATCCTTTGCATTGTTTCTCTTATATCAGCATATTTTTCAGCCACTTGAAAACTAATTTTTCGAATTTTCCACTTGCTTAATTTAAATCTTTCTGCTGAAACAACTTTGTCACCCATATTAATTTGAAAATCCAAAAAGCCATGGTCACTCAAAGTACTTTGGATTACCTTCCAGCCCATCACTTTGTTATGCAGGTCTTTAGTTGATAAGGTGACATCAATCCAGCTTCTTCCACGTGCAGATTGGAACGTTGGCAATGAGTTTGGATCATTCCAAATAACAAGGTTCTTCTTAAAAATGAATTCTATAAACGAGCCGGCTTCATCTTGTGGTCTATGATCGGGAATTTCATTTCCCCACAGTCGACTATGAAGATTGAAATCTCCTCCAATAAGTATGGATGATGTCCCCAACTGTTCAAACAGATTTCCAAGTTCTCTGCAGATTTCTTCTTTATTGTGAGTCGGTGGGAAGTATGCCGATACCATAGTAATTTCACTATTTCCCACTGATAAATTGGCTGCTACTATGTTTTCGCTAGTAAATCTTGTCAAAACAGAAATATCTTGGTTTCTTACTGCTATAATCGCCTTCCCGTAAGGGTGAGAAATTATTCTCCATCCTAGGGGAAGTCCTATTATTTTTCCTTTCATTGTATATGGTTCTTGTAACAAGTAAACATCTGGAATATTGTCCCCAAACAAATTTGGGAGTTCTTTTGTTGCATATTTACCCCGACCTATATTATGTTGAATAACACGCCAAGAGTAATCATTGAAAGGCTTATTATACATAGTTCGTCTGTTTAATCAACTGATCTCTCTCCCTGATAAATACAGGGCAATGCTCCGATGTTGCAATATGATCCGTTCGAATCATAATTTTTGTTCTTTTGCGATATTCTTTACAGTTTCTGCATTCTGGATTTTGCTTTGTGCAATTTTTATAGTTATGCATTTCCAAGCACTTGGAGCAGCTATCTTCTTTTTGCATACATTTAGATCGAACATGCCCAAATTTGAGACATTTGAAACATCTAAGGGGTTCTACAAATTCTCTAAATCTATACGATCCGAAACCACACTGTAATCTTGCTTTATCTTTAATTATTCGGAACGCTTTGGGGTCCAAACTTATAACCCAGTGAGACGAGCTGCCTCTTCCTTTTTTCCTAAATAGAACCCGCATATTCCCTACTATGTCATTGCTTAGCTTGATTTGATTGAGAAAATCCAATTCCTCCTCCTCCCTGGGTCTCTCACTCTTTTCCACATCATATATAATGATTTGAGGCATTCTTATCTGTGGAGTAGTAGCCTTGCATACATTTTGCAAATTTGTATGACTGTTAATAGCATCTTTTAACTTTGTTACCATTTCCGGTGTTTCAACTTGAATCAGAACTCCATTTCCCATTGCTGGCTTCAAACCCATAATTTTAATTTCCATCCCCTTTGGGCTGATATTCGCTTCTAACGTCTTTCTCATTTTAATCGATGTGTCAATTTCCTCTGTAATTGGTCTAACCACCAGTGTAGGCAGGTTTGCTTTAGGTCTTAGCAATGGTGTTGTTTTATTATCGTTTTCATTCGCGTTAATTATTTTTTGTTGAATTTGATTCCTTTCTTCCCCCAACAGCTTTTTAGAGGCTTGGATCCTTCTAATAAACGTTAAACCTGGTTTTAATGGAATTTTTTTCCCCGCTATACCATCACTGTTAAGATTTTTCACCACATTTGCGAATGTTGGTCCATGATTATCATCTGTTGAATTCATTTTGGTTGCTGAAGAATTTGACAAAACTTTCAAAAATAAGTCTCTCAATTCTTCAGCCGCGTTACCTTCAATCCTATATTTACTGATAATATTTTCAAATGTTTCCAATATTCCCAGTGGGCCAAAGGGTTGCTTATTTTCCTCTGGTATTTCGTTTTCACTTGCATCTACATTCTTTGCTTTTTTAGCATTTGCAATACCATCATTTCTTTCTTTCTCTTTGGCTTTAAGAGGAATGCACGGTCTTTTATCTTTAGGGAGATTTTCCCCTGTTTTCATTTTTACATTTTTCTTTTTCCGTTTTGTGGCCATTTGCATTTTGCTGTCCGTCTGCATTGACGGTTCAATTATCTCATTTGAATCAGAATCCGATGATTTTTTAAAGTCTTTATATGTCAATCCTTTAAATCCTTTAATTGGAGTTGGTGTATCGGGGATTATCATTCCCGCTCCTTTTGGCGAGTAAAATAAATTCTCATCATCAGTTAGAATATCGCTATCATCAGCAAAGTGTTCCCTATCCGTCTTGTTTATGTCTGATTCCATTTTTTCCCCACAAAGTCTAAATTTCTAGTGCAACAGAGAGTAAAGCTTAAGCAAGCTTTTAACGAAATGTTTGGAAAGCTTTCCCAATTTTAAATTTGAATTATTAGAAAAGAATGTAAAAAAACTGTCCAAATAAAATCAATAATATTTTTTTTGCACCAAAAACCATCAAAAGTGTAGCAAGAATTTCTTCTAATTAGATGCACTAAAGAGAACTGATATTTTCCAAACAATTTTGTTGTCAACTAATAATCAACACATTTATGGACACTTTCCATAAATTGGAATGCTTGCTGAACTCCTTTCAAAATTAGTGTGAGTGCTTGATCGGTCAGATAGAACTTCCGATACCTACTGATTATCATATTTTTAGATACATATCGAATTGACGATGCTTATCGATTTTTCGATATTTATCCAATTTTCGATATATGTTGTATCTTGATACTAATCCAATTTTAGCTAATTTCGAGATTGATCGAATTTGCATGACTACTGAGAATCAGTCCTGGCAATGTTTTACTAATTTTTTCTTCTTTTTTTGTATTTCAAGGCATTGCTTTGCATATCGGTGGAAAATATGTGTAGTTCTTTTCTTTTTAATCCGCATGCTTTTCGGTAGTATGCGCTTTTATATTTCAAAAAGTGTATAGTTTTTTTTGTTTTGTATCTTCAAAAAATGCTCTTTTTCAATTTCATTAAATATTTTTGTTATAATATTTTATTTTAGATTCAAGTTAAACGTTATTATTCCAATTTATTTGACTTTATGTGATTGGATTATATGTTGAGCCTTTTTCAAATTTTAGAGCCTTTTTATCCTTTTTTTTTTCATTTATGATCTTTTTTATTTTCAAATACATAGTATTTTGAATTTTTTTAAAAATCCCTGTATTCAATTGACTTAAGAAATCTTTCCAGAAATTATTATTTTTCTGCTTTTAATGTAAAAATATTTTAGTGGCTATTTTTCAATATTTTAACTGTTTTTTTTATATAAACTTTTTTTCATTTCTCGTCCTTTATTTTAATTTTTCATATTTAATTTTAATTTTAATTTTTACATTTCATTTCGAATTTTATAATGATCAGAGTAAGAAGTGAGAAAGAGCTTCAAAAATTAAGCACTTTTTAAGCACCTTAGCTAAAAAAATTAAACACTCTTATACATGAATGCATATCTAGATTTGAGTATTTTTTAAGCATAAGATTTTTTCTGTTTCATAATAATTCAGTAGTTTTCACAGAATTAAAAAAAAAAAATAATTTTAAAGTTTATTTCTTTATGTGTATAGCGTCTTCCATTGTTAAACAGAGGAAGTCTTTTTGGTTTCAAAAACATCTATGAAACAAACTTTAAAAACTGTCAATTCGTATAAGATTAACAATAAAAAAATCTGTGATCTTTTTCAGTATTTCTTAAAATTAACAAGTTACCAGTTAATTCAGATGGACACATCATTTCCGAAATTGTCGATATTGATGTAGGAGCACAGAATGAGCAAAAATTTCATATTTGATTTTTATATATGCAGCAAAAAATAAGATTCGAAATGACTGGGATGGAAACTGTAAATTTCTCCCTAGGCTAACTCATCATATTTAGCAATCCAGAGCTTTTTATCTGCAGCCTTATAAAGATAAGAACTGAAAAGAATTCAGAATTGCTACCATTAAAAAATTTGGCAAAATTGCCTTAAAATTAAGGATAGAACGATATCCTGTTCCAACTGAGTTGTCTTTCAGATCAAATTTTTTAACAGAAAAAAATAGCAACTTTTAAAAATGGTCAGGCTATAAAATATTATCTTATTGGTTTTTATTTCTACGGTGAAAGGGCGTTTTCGAATGTCTCACAATTCAAATATTTAATAAAAAATCTTCTTTTTAACTTATATGAAATACAGAAAAACGTGATTATATATTTTAAGAAGAAATAAAAATGATTTAACAATTTTTAAATTTCATAAATAAGGGAAACAAATTCATGAAGTTTAAAAACACCAGTTCTATAGTTAGAAGCAAAATGAAAATAAAAATTCCAGTTGATACACTTTAAAAATATATTTTCGGAAGCCAGTGAGAAACAATAAGGTCGCATTGACTCAAAATTTAACAATACTCATCAAGTGAAGAATTTTATTCAAAGAACTACTTTACAGTTTAATTTACTTTAAAGCAAAGAAAGCATTTTTTTTTCCACACCATTAACAGTGGTAAAATCACATGATTTGACGATCAATAATACTATTTTGAATTTCATTACAATAAAAATCATTGTTACAAATTGTGCTGAAAACTATTTGTTCAAAAATTATTAAAATGAAAGAAATGCATTCATTAAAAAAATTGGTATAATTGAAGAGCTACTTTTTTTAAACCTTTCATATGGTGCAAAATTAATTTTTGAGTGATATTGATTTAATGTTATTGCAGAAACACATTATAATTTTGTTTTTATTTCTTAATTAAATTTCTGCCTCTAATATCCAAGAAGCAACTTCCTGCCAAATTGCATGAACCTAAACTTAATGATTTATGCTACATGTTGCTATGTCAATCAGGACAAACCTTTATATGTATAAAAATTTCATTGGGGGGAGATTTTTAATAGCTACAAAAACAGAAAAGAATCATTCAAATTTGTAAAGTACATTGGGAAAGAAATCACGATCATATAAAACTTATGGCTTCAAGCTAAAACTTTTTATCGTACTGAATTTTAGTAATCAACTAACGTAATTATTTCCCGCAATGAATTACCATTCAATATGATGCAATAAAACCCTTTTAAAAGGTCTTTCAAGACATCGCTCCAAAGCGACGTATTAACGAGAATGATGATAAAATGTGTAATGTATTAAACAAGTTTCACTTGATACGTCCGGTAAAAAAAATTTGCAACCATGCATTTGATTTATCGTTTTCAGCGTCTAAAACGAGGGGAATTAAAAGGTTTTATTTGCACTTCTCAAAAAAATTAAGCATTTTTTAAGGACTTTTTTTTTTTTTTTTTTCAAAATTAAGCACTTTTTTGGTACTTAAAAATGATTTAAAAATTTAAGTTCTTTTCATGACGCTACGCACCCTGTATAGTAAATGAATAAAATTATATGTTTGAACTAACATCATCTTGCAGTCAAATCTGAAAACAATAAAAATTCCAGCAGAATGGCACACCATTATTATAAACTCGTGCACAGACAAGTAAACCAAAATGGAACCTTTATGCATAATACAAATTTAAAAGTATGTATGGGATGACTATATAATACTATATAATAAAAGAAGAGCCTCGTAGGGAAATCCAACCATAGCAATAAAAAAATATGATCTGTCAAAACGTTTTAACTAGTTTTCTCATTTCATTCATTAGTAAATCATTTAAGGTAAACAATAATAATAATAAAAAAAACACAATTGGCTGCAAAAAGCTACGTCTATTACTTTTAGGTTATTTAAATCCTTACAGTAAGCAAGAAGAGTGCTCCTTAAATATCTAATTGTAAATAATGATAAGTAGAAAAAATAATTTAAAAATCTTTAAAACAGTTAATCTTTATTACAGTAAATCAATAAACGAAAATAAAATGCTTAAATATATTGTTTATTAAAGAATAATCATTTTTTCCTGCATTTTTCATTTGACCACAATATTGATGAAAAAAGAGTCAATTGGCAGACGAGTAAAAGAAGTGTGTTAAGCTATGGACATTACTAATTTACTTCTACAATATCTAAAACACAATTGTAAAAAATAATAATGGATAAAAAAAAGAAAAACAAGAAACAACATCAGCAAAAAAAAAAAAAAAAAAAAAAAATGCCTGTAATTGTTAGTTTACTGATGAAAGAAAATACAAATAAACACTCAAAGACAAGCCAACAAAAACTTTTAATAGTAATTTTGTCAAATAGTACAGAAATGTATAGGAATATTTCTGCACAGTTGAAGAATATAAAAAATTGTATATCAGATAGTTTGTAAAGGGTTTATCAGATAACACAGATAGTTTTTTAAAAAGATTACTGCATCCAAAAGATTCCATCTAATTGCAGAAACTCTTGCACAAACTAGTTACAATTTTTCAAAAAATATAAAACCTAATATGAAAACATTTGTAAAGCTGAAGAAATACAAAAAGCAAACATAAAATATTTTATTTGTAGCTGAAGAATATAAAAATGTGTATATTTGTAAATAGTTTATAAAATGTATATCAGATAACAACGATAGTTTTCTTAAAAATAATTATCATATTTATAGACTTAACAACGGACTGAAAAAAAATAAAATAAATGGCTGGTTTTAAATATCACGAGCATTACATTTTTAAGTATAAAAATAGCAAGTCGTATGCACAAATTTCGTTTTTTTCATTAAATATTAATCAAAAGACATAACATTGTACATGAAAACTTCTGTAAAGCTGAAGCACTTAAAAATGCGCAGATGAGACAATTTATAAAGTGTATATCAAATAACACTGACAGTTTTCGTAAAAGGCACTTTCATATTCGGAAACTAGTTTAACAATGAACTGCAGGAATTCTGATACTAACCAGTAACAATTTTTCATAAAATATTTACCAAAAAGTATAAAACTGAATATGAATACTTTTGTACAGCTAAAGAATATTAGAAAAAAAAGATTACATTAGAGCTAGTTTATAAAATGTATATCAGGTAGCACTGAAAGTTTTTTTAAAACTGATTAGCATGTTCATCGACTAGTTTAATAATAAACTGTTAAACAAGGGTAATTTTAAATATCACTACCAATTACTTAACAAATGTCAGACATTTTCATGTTAGAAATTTTAAGTTACCAAATAAAATTGCCTTCAAATATAATTATTTCCAATAGTTTATAAAATAGGAATGCTCATAAAAGTATGACTTACAAAAGTGTAAATAAAATTATTTGTAAATTTTAAAATGACAGATTGTGCTTCAATGTTTTCATTAAAATTAAAATGTCTGTAGCATATAATTAAAAAATTTTTGAGGAATATTAAAATTTCTTTTTCCAGAAACACTGAATTCGTTATCTCCATTACATAAAAATAATGCATATACATAAAATTCAAAATGAAGAGTACAAATGAATTCGAAATATTCAATATAAAATTCACAAACATTTTCATCATGACAGAGGATTGAACTTCTTAGCGCATATACCAATGTTGTTTTCTAACAATTATATATAAAATGATATCGAAATAAATGTGCATGCAAAAAGTATTAATTAAAAAAAACTAAATTAGAAAGAGTAAAGAATTTCAAAATCACTAGGCAGTTAGTTATAAAAGCTCAAACTTCTCAACCACAAAAGTCTTTAGCATTTCCATTTTTTTCTTCTATTTGAAATGCTCTTCAGCCCATGCTTCGAGGCGATCAAGTTTTACACCCGCAGCTCTAAAAATAAATAAAAGAAAGTGTCACATTTTTTTTATTGAGAATTTTCAATAAAATAATACAAGAATACTTGAAAACGCATCGTGTAATTGAGACTGATGTTCTATAATTTGAAACTTAAATATGCTCATTATATGAACAGCAATTTATGAAAAACAACTTTCATGTATAATAGATTAAATCCAAAATTTGATAATTTAATAAAAAATTTCATTTCGAATTCTGAGCGAACATGAAAGTTATTAACTATATAAAGTATATGCATAAATAAAATACTAGGGGAGATGTAGTTCTTTTGAGCAATTGCACCATTAATCACTGTACCATTAAAAGCTCCACGATCATGAAAGCCATTTACTGTATAAAGCTCATCGCACCCAAAATGTTGTGAGAGAGTGTTGCTCTTTAGACCATTAACCACTTCAGTCTGTTCTGATAATTGGTGAGAAAGTTGGTGTCCTTCGTTCAAAGATCATCTACCAATTACTTAATTTAGTTTGCTGTTGCTTTAAAAAAATATTTACTGTGCTGAATAAACTAGTTATCTAATTGCAACTCTAAAAAGTAAGTAATAGAAGCATTCTTTTCACCTCACACTCTTTTTTATAATATTAAGAAATAATACTTGTGTATTCATACTACAAACATACTAATAAGCGTACTTTGTGCAAATTCTGACTTTTCTATTCCAGTACAAAAAGGAGCTACAGAAGTTTAAATGTGAAACTGTACCACATTTATTTTTGATCATCATGCTGTGTAGTTCCTTTGAATGTGTCAAAAGTACAGTATTTAATAATTCTTAATTCGAGGAAATAATATTTAGAGGAAAAGTAGGCTATTAGGGTTTTTAATTTGACACATTGGTTGCCACTGATGTCATTTGACCCCGCTGGTGGTTCATATTTTTGATCTACTGAGATGACACATTAGTACAAGGAATTAATGGTTACGAAACATGATGACGTAGATCAATCTCTCCTTAAGAAAGCAACAATTTTAATTAGAATATCAGTTTTCAATAAAGAAATTTTATCAGTCGCCATCTCCAAAGAAACATGATGCAATGATAACTGCAGTAAGTGCTTCAGGTAATAGCGTTCCTTCTCTGCACTTATTTGGGTGAACTTAAAATCATTCATACAAAACAGAAATTCACTCAATGCAATTGATGGAACCCTTGTAGGTGGTGGAATGAAACTATTTTTCATCAATTTTTTAATTTTTTATCGTTTATATTCGACCAAGTCTTGAACAACTTGTACTGTTACTCCTTGATAATTTCTTATAAGGCAAAAAAGAGCTAGATTGTTTTGCCTTTTTACATGACATCAGATGTTTTACTGAGTCGCTTGGTAGGGGTGTATTCGGTTCATTCAAAACTTATCACAATGTAACGAAAAACTAGAAATTTACCCCAGGTAACAGAGTTAAATCTGTAGCCGTATATGACGTAGTCATATTGGTTGGAATTGCTTTTATCAAATCTTTGAATAATAATAACACCATGAAATGGACGAATGTCATAGGTTTTGTCCATTTATGAAAAGATTTTTATGATGAATTTTTGTGTACTTTGGTAATAAATAGGCTGATGATTTATCCCTATTTTATGGATGATTCGGTTACTTATGGATCATCAGTACGGATCCAAAGTCCTGTAAGGCTCAACTATCAAATTCTTCAATTACATCCATTGATACTTCTCCAAGTTCCATAAAAAAGCCCAGAATTAAAAAAAAACTACCGGTGATGCCTTAAAAACTAATTTAACAGGCCTTAAAATCAAACAGAATTACCTTAAATGAAAAAAAAAAAAAAAGATGTAAAAAGTGATTTAAAAGACGTTTTACTGTTTTAACAAAAAAAAAAGTTAAGAAAATTTTTTTCTGATTAAGATAAATTCGGAATAAAATTATCTATTTTTTTCAAAGATTCACTAAATAATAGCATAATGAATATATTTTTAAAGTAAGGAGTCTTTAAAAAACTCTATAAAAATGTGAATTTTTATTTTAAAAAATCACTATTTTGTTGTTTTATGTAATGACATACAGAAAATAAATCCAGGTCCAAGGCGAATGGAACGAAAAAACCAATTTTCGATTTTTAATTTGTAATAGTGCGGAAAAGTTGCCTTTTGGTGTAGATAAAATAAATTATAAATATGAAAAATATTGGAGTACGTCTTGAGGTGTCGCAAGGACGTTAAAGTTTCAAAAAATTGAAATTTTTGATACATTAAAAAGTTTTTTACGAAACAATTAACTTTTAATTTTTAATTTATAATAGCGCTGAAAAGTTACATTTTGGTATAGAAAAGATAAATAAAAAATATATAAAATATTGAAGCACATCTTGAGGTGCCGCAAGGGCATTTAAGTTTCATAAAAATACACTTTTTGCAACTTTTTAAGGATTTTTGCTTGCCTCGATTATGAAATAAAAAGCTTCCATTAGGTATTGTCATATGAATAAAAGTAAAAAAATAATTTTACTATTGTCCTGGCATGGCACTGAGTCATCGCCGGAGCGGCTGTTGTTGAGGTAAGGCGGAGATTTGTCTGCGTCCGCTGAAACAGGAGCTCGAAGTTACAGCTATCAAAAAACTTTGAACCTAAAAATTATTCGATATAATGAACCAATAATTCTGTAATTATTCTATTTTCAATCATGGAACAGCTATAGTGCAACGAACATTTCAAATCCTTTTGAAAATTTCCGCATTGTAATCTATTTCCACCGTCTAAAGAAATAAAACCCTTCAAGGCAGCTTATTTCGAAAGAGATGTGTCGAATTTTAATCTTATTTCATTAAATTTTTGGAGGAATTTCAAAAGAAATCATTCAAAAATATTATGTATATTATATCTGGTATGCAGAATGATCACATGTTGAAACGTGCCGTTCTTGAAATTCTTTTATCTGCATGTTTCAACTAGCTATCCTTTAGATGGATGTGCTCAACAAATACATGTAAAATGGGGCGAACCCTTTTGATACTAGAATCAACTGCGCATTTTACATAAAGAATAAGAAAGTCGAATTTACAGCAGCTTATAAGATAATATATAATTAGATAGTCGATGACTTGGAGAGACATGAGTTTCATGCGACTGTCACAGGATGTCTATATACACAATAGATAGAGAAGATAAGAAATGAAAAATTCAATACGTTGGCAAACAATATAAAAAAAATTCATTCTTTTTTAACCATGGAAGAAACAACGGGATTATGCATTTTCAGAAACAATAGTAGTAATAAAAAGTACCGTGCAAACTACACCTAATAATAATTTACACAAAAATAAAACTGTATGAAAAATTAACGAAATTATCGGAAAAAAACACAGAACTAAATTGCCATAATTGAAAAGATAATTTTGTGACTTAGAAGATAGTGTGAAAATCATATTTATACTATGATGTTTTTGAAACGAAGAGAAAAATTTTCAAAATCTCTCCTAATTTTTAATTGATTAACAGCTATATGTGTTTCCCCAAATACTCATTACCGCCTTCCCAAGTATCTCCTATTTAAAATATTTATTCATATGATTTCAAGAAGTCAAAAACGAAGACACACATGTTTACTGAAACCACTCCTATCTTCTATTTATTATTGATTTTTGAAATCGATTAGGATTATGAATCAATTATGATATCTCAGACAGATTTTAGCTTTTATTATTTTCACGTATCCGAAATATATCAAAGAAGTTATTGTAATCTTTTCAAAACTTGAAATCGAGATTTTATTTGATTTCCTTATTTCAGACCTGTGTGGGCGTTCTTAGTAATAAACTAAATTAGCGGACTGTAATTTTATGAAATAGATTTATTGAGAAGAAGTGTTATGCTTTACAACGGTGAAGTCTACTTCACTGCCGTTGCCGAGAGCGTCACAGAAAGGCGTGCCGACTGGCGAAGAGTTTCTTCGACAAGGCGAATTAGACACATACTACGGAACATCCCGTCCGGCGTTGAAATAATGGATTTGTTTCAAAAATTACAAAAAATACAAAATATCACACATTATGCGATGCAACATTATAAGGAAAATTAAACATATATAAACAAATTGAAAACTACACAAAAAATTACAATGAATACAATTAATCATTTTACAGGAAATATAAAATTATCTACCATTGGTAAAATACTAATATTTAATATATATCTTCTGAAGTGAGTAGGCTTGCAATGTTTTCACTTTTTAACATCAGTTTGTGTAGACATTTTAGTTCTGTTGAAGCACCTGTGAAATTTGTAGCGTTATCGCTAAAAAGAATTGAACTTTTACCATGACGTGCAAAGGATCTTTTTAACATGGCAATCAGAGCTTCTGAAGTTTAATCCGAAACAAAGTCTAGGTGAACTTTTGTGGTTTCCATACAGACAAATATAACTACATAGATTTTTTGAAATGTAACCTTTCTCTACCCCCTCATATTTTACTAGAAATTGACCACATAATTCATGTCTGACGTTTAAAAAGGGTGAACTGGGCATTACTCTTTCAGGAATAAGATCTCCCATAATCTGATTGACGATAACTAGCGAAGCATTCTACACACTCAAGAACGACTTCTCGTCCTATGCTTCTGCCACCAGGAAGCCAATATTTCATACGAAAAGTATTTAATGGGGCTTGTTGACCTATATGGAAGTCTTTCTTGTGATAACACTCAAATATGAGTTTGACTAATTTATTGCCAGCAGGCATAACTATTGGATTTTTGATCTAAACTTAGAGTGGGAAATTCTAACTCCTACCGTTAACAAACCATTCTTATCAATAAAGGGATTACAAAATTGTAGCTTACTTGAATGAAGAATTGAAAATCGCCTTTTTAGAGCAGACATCTCTGGTGAAGAATACCTTAACTGAAAATGCTTTATAAGAAAATTTTCAGCTTTACCATATTCCTCAAGTGTAGCTGGGTGTGTGTATTTAATCCAAGAAAAGATGCTTTCTTGCCTTTTTCTTATTTATTTTCGTACACACACATATATATATAAGGAAAACATTCCAAACACACATATATAAGGAAAACATTCCAAACACTCATATATAAGGAAAAACATAATATATACATTTAAAAGTAGAAATTGCCGCTAACAATGAGCGAACGAATAATTCTTTCTGCCGCTAACAAAAGAGCGAGCGATGCCTGCTTGCACCAGTTTCACACCAACTCTCAGGTTGAAATGTTTACAATAAAAAAGCTTAAGTGCGCTCCCCTCACATTCCAAACATACAAATGGTTTAGAGCATATTACGCCATCTATGTTCAGTATTAATTTTTACTATATGAATAAGTATACAAAGAATAAAAAATACAAATAAAATAATTAAATGGAAAACAAAAATTACAAATAATGACATAAACATCAAGAGTGAGTAAATCCTTTAGTTTTACAGGAGTTTTGAAATTACTAATGAACCGAAATATAAAGGCTAGAATCCTAATTAATTTGTGAAAATTATTTGTAAGATTAAGCAATTTATCAACAAAGTTATTTAAATTCAAAGTTAATTTTGAAATAGGTTTAAGTTATTTGTTATAGCTCTTATCAATTTCAGTACTGGAAACTTGTAAATTCTTAGGAGAACTGCACTTAAGTTCTCAAAATCTGGACCCTTCCACCACAGTTTATTAGTTGCAAGTATTTTAGTTGCACATTAGTTGCAATTTATGCTTTCTGAATCGTGTCATGATTTCAAATATGTCTTCCTAGTCCTTTCAAAAGATAACATTGAGACTACTGCCGGATGTTGTAGAAGAAGAGGCGTTAAATACAACTCAAAGCTTTGTCGTTGTCTTTTCAGGTCGAAAGACTCCGTGATGAGAAAAGTAGTAGAAAAGAGGTTAGGCTGCCGTTACATCATTCACTTTCTCCATGCGACCGAGATCTAAGTACTCTTTCATGAAAACCTGATACAATTTTTTCATTTCCTCATCATCCCTTGAAAGTCTTTTCCGAAGTTGATCCAACATTTTTGGTGCAATAGTTTTGGATTCTTATAACTTTTCGATATCCTTTACTGGCATCTGGACAATATACCTGTCTGTTTCATCACGTTGAAGAGTTGTTTTGTAATGATGCGTCTGCTGCACTCCAACTAATAAAGGGGTTCGGAAGCACTGTCCAAAATCGCACAAAAACACAAAACACATTTCTTTAATAACTGTGGCACAAATTATTGCAGTTTTTATCAAAATATTTTTAATATTTCCATTTGTGTGAAATGCAAAGCATTTTCCAAAGAAAAATCAATTAAATCTGAGTTGTTTATATCTTTCGGTGATGGATATTTAGTTGGCGCCTTCTGTCTGGATCAGAACTGGAATTGTTTTCAGTCATTGAATATTTATGAACCAAGGTGTGATGTTTTTTCTTACAGACGAAACATGAATTCTTTGAACTACAAGAGGATAGAATATGAAATTCAGTTAAACTATTAAAACAAACACGATGCTTTTTTAACCAAACAAGCCTATCTATTAATTTCATTTCTTTAAATTTATCGCAGTGATACAATGAATGAGATTGCGTTTCACAGGCTACACATATCTTTCATTTATTATATTTAGTAAAAAGTGATTTTGATCTTTGACAGTTTGATTTTGCAGGTATGTTATTATTATTAGTGCTTAAAATTTGGCATCTTCTTTCTAGAAAATCCAAACACAGATCAAAACTTGATACATCATGATCTTTTAATGTTAGCTTGTATTGTTTTCTTGGTTTTTTTTAAATATAATTTGTGAAGTATAAAATTTAATAATAAAGCATTAGAGAGTTTAACTCTTTCAAACTCCCAAGATTTTTAATAATCTAAGCAGACTCGTGTTTCACTACTTTTAAGTTTAGAATATTACCTCTAACTTTTGATGATCAACTTCAACAGAATCAATGGCTGCTTCTGCTTCTGACAATTTGGTGTCAGAAGCGTTCTTGTAGTAATCGTATTTTAGAGTTTCAAATTTATCCTGTAGCCTTAATATAATATCCATTTGAGCTTTTAGTTCAGATATCGTAAGCTCTTTAATACTTTTATTCAGGAACGCATTTTCAAATTTCGTTACCTGTCCTTTTATATTACCGAAGTCAGCGGTTCAGCGTTGTTATGTCCATTGCATCATCAGCCATGATGACTTTTGTTTTGTGGTTTGCGAGAAAATATCAATAAGAACTATATATCCACAAGGCGAAGATTGTTTCTCCGGTCGCTACGGACCATTATGTGTAGGCATGCTCAATTATAAGCAAAATTAGCGGACTGTAATTTCAAGAAATAGATTTGTTGAGAAGTATTATGCATTACAGCCGTGAAGTCTACTCCATAACCGTTGTCGAGAGCGTCACAAAAAAATGTCCCAGTTGGTGGAGAGTTCCATAGCCAAGGCGAATTAGACACACACTATGGAACAAGACCTTCTCAAGTCTGAAAAACACATTTTTGCAATTACGTCCGGACACGATAATTAAAGAAAGCTTTGAGCTAGACAGAAAAAATTTGGAATTTGTTGTTTACACCAAATATGCAGGTTTTTAAAATTAAATTTTCAGTCTATCTGTCATGTTACTCGAAGCAGTGAACATGATGACTATATATATTAAACGATACGACAATATATATTAAAATAGCGCAATTTGAAAAAAAAAATTGTGCATGTACTTAACATCTGTACAGTAAATCTGCATCAAATTTCGAATCAAAACGGTCATAGGGTTGAGCATCATCCGTTCTGTACTACTTTCAGATGTATATAAACACGGTAACTCGACAACGCAACGATTTCGATAAATGAAATTTGATGCAGTTTTATCATCTTCAAATGCTGCTTGGATTTTGAAACAAATCCGTTAAGTGTTCCCTGTCTACAAGTCTGTACATTCGAAAGCATGTAAATTCCATAACACAGAAAAAGGAAACGATTTAAAGAAATGAAAATTGTATATAAACGTATTATATAATCTGTATTAAATTTTGAGGTCAGGCTGTCGAAAGAAAGGAATTTTTAATTAGTCGAAGTCGAATTTTTTAATTTAATAAATGCCAAGCGCAATATTTGAATGATCTGAAATTTAAATTTTATCGCATTTGAAACAATAGAGCGAATTTTAGAGCCCTATGAAGAGGGAAACTTATTACTTGCTAATCCTGTATATGATCAAAGGAATAAGCATTGAAATTTTCCCATGCACTGGAAATGTATGTGAAGATGAATAAAGAATAAAATAATTTAAAAACAAAAGTAAGATTTTTTGAGTTAAAATTTAATAATAAGGTTTTTCTTTAACTATTAGATATTTTTGAATAATTAAGTTTCACATTTTAGATAAGGCAATGTAGTTTAAATTATGTATAGAGAAACATTTTGAGTTGAATGAATCGCATGGAAACAAAGCCTTTCCATATTTAATAATTAGGTGCCATCTTATTTGATATCTTCTAGCTCATCATATTTCAACTAACAAAAAAGAAGAACGAGCTAGTATTGTAATACGTAAAATAGTTTTTCTTATTTAATATATTCTGATGCTGATAATTTTACATAACTTTTCAAACTTACAATAAATTAATTATAATCTTTTCTACTTGTCTGTCAGTTTTCAACCACAAAAGCAAAATATTACTCTGATCGTGTCAAATAGCACCATTTTGATATTTAAACTAAGTAGATACAACTTTTATTAAAATAGTTAAGTTGAAAGCAGAAAAATCTGTTTTAGTCTGTTTTGAAGTGCTCTCTTTCTAAAAATGCGGAACAAAATGATGATTTAAAAGTGTTTTCAGGATTAAAGCAGTATCCATTTCAGCATTAATGGAGATAATTCACTAACACAATTGAGAGAATGACACTGAGATAATTTCAAGATTCCTACATGTTAATTAAAATGAAATGAGTAAATAACTACTACCGAAACCCGAATAAAGAGAAAAATCACTTTACAATTTTCTTCGTATTGAAAACTATTTTTAAAAAAATTAAAAATTAACGTTTACTAAGGATATTACATTTTCATTTTTCAAGTTAAGAAAATATTTATCAAATTAGAAATAAAGTTTCTATTTAAATAAATGATGCCTACAAAATTCAACTTATTTGGAAATATTACTAACTCCTTTAACATTCCACATTGATGTCATGAAATTCAGTTCAGATTTCAAAAAACTATCCCTCACCCTCCTCTTTCAACGTTTCAAAATATGAAAAGGTCGTAATAGCTTACATAAATATAGATATATATATGAAGGTAGCAGAAAAATATTCTAATTATTATAAAATCGCATATATAACAATACTAGAGCCAAACATGCCGCCTTTTCGATGTACTTCTGGAACAATCTTTCTGGAAATAACTGCATGAAAGTCTGTGATATATGTATAAAATTATATTTGTATTTTGAATTGATATCTGCTTGCTTTCAAACTGATGAATTCTGAAAATAACAGAAATGCTGCCAGAATTGAAGAGTATTATTATAAACTCATATTCAGACAATGTAAATCAAACTAAAATCTTTATGCATGATACAAACTCAAAGATATGAATAGAAAGACTTATTAATATAATTACAGTCTTGTAAGAAATACCAAATTAACAATAAAATATGACATCTCAAAACCTTTTAATTAACTTTCACCACTTATTCAAGACAAAATAATAATTATTATAATAAACAGTTTGTAGCAGAAAGTCACTTTTAGGTGACTTTAATCCGATTTAAGTGATTTTTAGGTGAGCAAGGAGAGCGCTTCTTAAATATACATTTGTAAATGTTTACAATCAGAAAAATAATTTACTAGCCCTTAAAACTATCCAAATTACAGCAAATTAGAGAATGAAAATAAAATGCTTAAATATATGGCTTAGTAAAGAATACTCATCTCTTAATGCACGTTTCATCTCAACATTATATTGATGAAAATAAAGTCAACTGGTATATATGCAAAAAGGTAGAACACTATATAAGGACTAATTTAATTATGGAATAGGAAAAATATAATTGCATCAAATAATAATGGAAAAAGGAAACAGCATATCCAAAAAAAAAAAAAAAATGCTTCTAATTGTTAGTCTTTTGATGTAAGGCTAATTAGATAAACACTCAGACACAAATAAAGAAAACATTTTAATAGTAAATTTGACCAAAGAGTACAAAAATGTATACAAATATTTCTATATAGTTAAAGAATGTAAAAATTTGTAAAACAATCAGTTTGCAAAGTGTATATCAGACAACATTGACAGTTTTTGTGAAAATATTTATAAACAAGTTCAACAATGTAGTGTGAGAACGCTGACATTAACTAATAACAATTTTTTATAAAATATTGACCAAAAAAAATAAATAAAAGAATGTAAACGAATACACCAGTAAAGCTGAAGAATGTAAATAGTATACATAAAATAATTTGCAAAATGTATGTCATATAACACCCATAGTTTTTGTGAAAGTGACCATCAAAATCATAAACTAGTTCAAAAATTAATTACGTCGATTCAAATACTAACTAGCAACAATTTTTAATATGATACTAACCAAAAAATATGAGTATACGAATACTTCCAAAAAGAATATAAAAAGTAAAAAGTTTATAAAGCACATGTTATGCAACGTTAATAGTTTTTGTGAAAATGGTTATCATATCCACATTATATTTTAATATTAACCAAAAAGTATAAAATTGTATATGAATATTTAAGTATAGCTGAAGAGTATAAAAAAAGAAGATTAGAAATAGTTTGTAAAATTCATATCAAATAACATCGATAGTTTTCTTAAAAATGACTATCTTATTCATTGACTAGTTAAACAATTAACTGCGAAAGAAGGAAGGTTTTAAATATCACAAGAATGACTTTTTTATGTATAAAAATAGCAGGTCGCATATACAAATGCCGTAATTTTCATGTTAGAAATACGAAGTTTTAAATTACCGAAATATATAATTACATTGCCAAGTCTAATTGCTTCTACTGTTTTTAAAATAAGAATGTTCATAAAATTATGGCATATAAAAGTGTAAATAGAAATATCTGTAAATTTTAAAATGATTGAATGTGATTCCATATTTTCAATGAAATTAAAACATGTATAGCCACAATTATAACCTTTTTGTGGAATATTATATTTTCTTATATTAGAAACACTAAATTTGTTATATTCATAACATAAAAATACCAGGAAAAACATCACAAAATTAATGCATACAGTTAAAAATGCAGAATACAAATGAAATCAAAATATTCTACTGAAAATTCACAAACATTTTTTACATGACGCAGAAATGAAATTGTCATCACATAGGCCAATGTTGTTTTCTGGAAGGAATATATGAAATGATATCAAGATGAAGTAGCATACAAAGAAATTTTCTCTCTTTTTAAAAAATTTTAAATAGGAAGAGTAATGAATGCGAAAGTCAACTGGAATTTCCGAAAGCTCAAACGTATCAACCACAGAAATCTTAGTCAATTGTTATAATTTCGTCTTCGTCCTGGTCATCTATTATTATTATTTGATCTTCTTCCTGTTCCTCAATTGTTATTACTTCATATTCTTCCTGTTCCTCAATTATAATCATTTCAACTTCTTCCTCTTGTAAAGATTGCACATTCTGGGCTCCGCGGCCATCAGCTTTCGCCAAATTAGATCTAAATATAAATAAAAGAAAGTTTGACATTCACTATAGTGAGTGTTTTCAATCACATAATATAGGTATATATGAAAAAGCATCGTGTAATTGTGAATGATATTTTATAATTTCAGATTTAAATATGCTGATATATGAATAGCAATTTATGAAATAGACCTTTAATAATAAATAATTAAATCCAAAATTTGATAATTTAATAAAAACTTTGATTTTAAATGCTCAGCTAATATGAAAGCTACTAACAGTATTAAGCCCATAAATATACTTTATACTAACAGCATCATCATTATGGTTATCAGACATTATGAAGAGGCACGCCAACCGCCTCTGAAGAAAGTAAGAGATTTAATTAGAGTCTCAGTCTTCATCAAAGAAATTGTAGAAGTCGTCTTTCCTAATTGATACAATGATAACCGGAGTAAGTGCTTCAGGTAATAGAATTTCTTGTGTGTTTCTACTTGGTTGAACTTCGAATTATTCATACTACATGGAGTTCACCCAATGCAACTGGTGCAACCCTTCTGGATGATTGAATGAGACTATTTTTCATAAATCTTTTAAAACATTTGCATTTATATCTGACCAAGTCCTGAACTGCTTGCACTGTTACTTCTTGATAATCACAAACCTTACATGATTATTCCTGTTATTAATACGGCAAAAAAAGAGGTAAATTATCATGGCATTTTAGCATATCCTAATCATTCTATTAAGTCACTTGACAGTGTTGTATTCGAGTCATTCAAATTTATTACAAGCAGTGAACAACTGGATATTTGTCCCAGGTAGGAGAGGTAAATCTGTCACAATATAAAAGCACAAAATAATTATAAACAAAACTTAAATGGTGATAATTGTTAATAATAATTACTCGCATCATAAATTTTTTATTTAGTATTTTTAGTAATTAAATTTAAAAGCAATAATTTTCAAACGCATACAAGAATAAGATTGGTAGTTATCGTAAAAACATTGGAAAAAAATACATTTTGATATCTCACAAATTTATAAATCAGAACTATTCACAAGAGAAAGGTTTCTTAAAAAAAACTTTAGCGAACAAAAGTTATTTAATTCAAAGATATTTGTCTTTCGACAACAAGTTGATCAGCGTACCAAGTATCATCTAATTAAAAATTTTCAAACTTCTGCCAACACATTCAATAACTTAACACTTGCTGTCTACTTTTTTTATTTTATTTAAGCTATGGAAAAAAATTTGAAGGTATTTTCACAAAACTGGTTGGCTATTGCTGTTTTAATATTTTAATGAATGAACATCCTAAAGGTATACTGCCATTTAATAAATCTCATTTCAAATTTAATTTTCCAACTTGTGTGTTCCTCTTTTAAGCCAAAGTATCTGTACAAAGGGGCAAATTTTAATATTTCAGAATACTATAGAGAAAGATTACAAAGAAGTGAAAGAAATAAAGCTATAATAAAATGTGCCGAATCTAAAAATGTCATAATGTCAGGAAATACACTTCAGCTTTGCAATTAAATGTTGAAATGCTTCTCTCTCTCTCTCTTCCACATCTATAAAAATTAAGTATCATTATCCAATTTCTTCAAAATTAAACTGTAAATAATCTTAATTTTTAAAATAAATTAAGTATATTTCTTTCAGGGAGAAAGTAAGACTCCCGGAGATCCTAACGGGACAGAAAATGCAATTGCTTAAAATTGTTTATTCAAACACATACAGTACCCTTTTAGCTACCTCTCGACATACTTTCTATTCATTGGATTTGAAAAACATGTTCGAGCGTGAGATGGGAAGAAATACGCTGCTTGAAAGGGAAGCCGCCATCTAACAGCCATCTGCACGGAGTCATATCCGGGGAATTGCTATCTAACTATGTACATTTTCAGGTGCTGAAACAGACAGAAGTCGCAGAAAGGGAGATCTAGACCACAGGTGAGATAACAAAATTCATCCCAACTGAAGCTCCCTTGAGAGCGAACATGAGTAAGAGCATGAACCATCTTTATCGTCTGATGATGTCGTACGCTTTTCCGCTCTCATGCGGCGGATTCCTTCGACAATGAAATATAGAAACTAGTCTAACACATGACAGATGACGAATTAATATAAAACTAAAAAAAAACCCCGGGTAAAGGATATTTAGTAATAATTGAAATAAAAACTGGGCTTGAAACTAGATATAAAGAAAAAAACTTAAAAGATTATACGATTTACATTCATTCATCCAATAATCCTATTTATCAGCAGAAAAAAAATCAGTAAAATTCCGAAAACTAAAATAAATAACCGAAAAGAATAAAAAATGTTGATCAGCACGATGATACAATAATTAATCATTAGTTCAACTTTTAGACATGTTTTGTGGTTAGAATAAATTTATTTCTTTAAGAACTACCAGAAGGTGTTGGGAGTAGGGTTTACTTTCATATGATTGCAGAAGAAAGAGTGTGTTTGCACAAGGCCACGAATATATATATATATATATATATATATATATATATATATTCGTGGCCTTGTGCAAATACACTCTATATATATATTAACAATGTTAAGCAGGATATTTACTAAATTCGCTTGAGACTCTGGTAAGTAGATATTTTAAATTAAAAATCTTTCCCCAAATATAAATGTTTTATTTCATCACATGTATCAAGTGTGATTGCTATGGAAAAGTCACTGAGATAATTCAGCATAGAGGCAGCAAAGTTCTCAGGAACGGCCCTTGAAATTAGTTATTCAATGTCAATAAATCTTGTACTACTAGTTCTCTAAACGATAATTTTTAATTGTAAAAAATTGGGAATAATAGATACGGTTAAAAATCTTATATTACGCTTATAAAAAAATTAAAAAGCATCAACTATTTAGCAATTTTTATAATTTATAATACACAGTATGATTCAGTCACTTGAACACTGTATTTTCGTTGTAGTTACATAAGCAAAAGCAAACATTTTTTTTAAAAATTTCTTTAGCAACTTTGAAGATTACAATATTATTTCATGTAAAATATGGATTACTATTTATAACATCGATATCGATATCATAATTAATAATAAATAATGGAATAATAATGTAAAAATTCATTAAAGATATTTTGATGTTAGAATAATCACCTTGTTTTCTCTCTTTAGGAGGACATTATAAGTTTTGAAATACAAAATTTACTTTTTTTCTTAACTTTTAATACCGAATAATGCCGTTGTTATGGTTATTTAGATCCCTCAGTAACAGTGTGTTATAATGATTGAAAACTTCTTTTACAACGCCACCTAATTTATGAACAAGGCCGAATGAATTCAAATCATCGGTCAGCTTCTCATATCAAATTGTAAATATGTCATTGCCTAGATCAGTTAAATATGTAAAGTCAGGTAAAAATAAGATTCTGGAAACACATATATCTTTCTCATTTTATTGCAGTTACTTTTCATAATTTTATGTTGTCGAGTCTGAGATCGAATTTTAAGTGAACAATTAAAATCTCGTACCCAAGTTTATAAATTTTTAACAAAGAGTAATAACGAAGGAGTAATGTATTTTTTTCACTTTGTTTAGAAAAAGTAACGCATCTCGAATGAAAATGTACAATATATGTTGCATTTTATAAAACTGGAAAATTACTCCTGGCACTGAAACATGAAAAATAATATTAATAAATAACATTTATACTCCCTTTCTTATCTAAATTATCGAGTAAGAATGATAAGCAGCTATAATTTTAAAGTTTTGAGCTGAAAAAAATAATTAAATATATGTATATCACATACAGAAACACATTTTAAATGTATGAGATCACAGGCGAAAAATTGTTTTGAAGCCTCATCTCGACCTAATGTTGTAAATTAGCACTGCGATGCGTGCTGCATAGGTTTGCGCCTCCCCTCTCAGAATCTCGGGTGTGTGAAAAAACCACCGATTCCTTAATATTTACACATAGACATATACTTCCAAATGATAAAATGTCTTAAATGAGACAAAAAATTATTTTTATGCTATTCCAGTAAATAAATACATCGCTAGAAAAATTCAAAATTAAATTTTTACAAATTTTATTTAACACAATCTCGCTAACCAAACATAAACAATAAAAACGTTTCGCTGTTTTCTGACTGATTCTGATCCAGCTTCAAACCTTTGAACATTATTTTAGACACTTTAACCGCAGACAATTTGAAAGCTTTTAAGAGGACGAATCGAAGTGAATTAATCATAAATGCGTTATTTTTTAAAGATTTCTTTCGATAATATAGCATAAAAGGTGTGTTGCAGGCAGGTCAACTGAAAGAATATTATAAACCTAAAACCAAATAAATCATATTGTAAAAAGTCTACTTTTATTAATTAAGAAATAATAAGATAATATCAGTTTTTTGTCAAGTAAGATTGATTTATTTGTTCCAGGCTTTCAATTGAATACTTTTATATTTATAACTGCAGAGCATATGTTTCAACAAAACTGTGCACAAACTTGGATTCCGTAATAATAAGTTATTAGAAACAAATATATAATAACTTATGTATTTTTGCTAAACCACTAAAAGCATTGTTGGAAAATATACGAAAATTTCTTCCGGGGGTTCTTTTCCGATTTGTTAGTCGATGAAATAAAACTGTACTTTAGTAAGGGACGACGACTTTTATTAAAAACGAAGACATTAATACAAAGACGACAAATGTACAGCCAAGAAGAACACAGACAACATACAGTAGCACACTTCAACAAACAATAGCCCAGAAGTAGTAATCGGTAGTAATAACAACCACAGTACAAAAAGCGGCCTGACAGAATTCAGCAGAAGGAGGTAATATACGTAGCTTCATTCTACGGCCTCTCCAAACGTCTGCAAATCTCCACTGTCTCTTCGTTTTAGCTGTATCTAACTGCCGACACACTACTACACGACTGGCTACTCCTCATAGGACTCGATGCTACTTCCACAATAAACACCAGGACTCGGCACACAGATCAGTTCAGCAATCGCTTGAGCTCTACACAACGCTTGTTCTTCGCTAGACTATTCCGCCGTTGCTTCGTTATCCTCTCGACGACTCGATACACAATTGACTTCACGACTACGACTGACTGCAGCTTGAGACTGCCAGCCTTTTATAGTTCCTGAGAGGCGGACAGAAAAGGTTCTGGACCAATCAGCCGTATCTCGGTTCCTATTGGCCGAATCACTAAAATTCTGGAAGTCTCTAGTAATATCTATTTTGTCGCGAAGTCGCAAAATGATCATTAATCTCTGAGATCACTGACGCGGTTCCCGATCAGCACCCAACAGAGCGGGTCGTAAAACGGTCTTTCCATAGTTTGAACTAGCCATGCTGGGAAGCAACATTACAGGTTTGTAACAATATCAACCTCAAACAAGTTATTTTCATGTTGGTGAGTTAAAAATATACTAACATGTGAAATTAAATTGGCAAGTTTATGAAAAAAGGAGATTGCTTTTAAGCATTGTATACGGTCGCAGAATGCCTAAATCTGCAACTGAATTCCCTGTTTCGCTATGGAAGGGACGTTTCCGCCATGAGCAGATTCAATCTGCATCAGCCGTAGTATATACGAATTGCCTGGGTTCAAAGACAAACATACTCACCGATTCTGTGTCAAATAGGCGCGAGGCTGTTAATGACACGCTTTATCGCCTGGTTCAGTCATCAGAAACAACAACAAAAAAAGACACGTATGAAAACTTAGATTTTCGAACAACTCGAGTCAGAATTTTCCAGAACCGAGGGTTTTCAATAATTTACTCAGAAATCGAAAATTTTCAATAATTTCGAAATTCGCAGAAATTTTTGAGATATAATTAATTTTTATTACTATAAATACCTCGCGGAAAGAGTAGCAAAATCATTGGGGATTGAATATTAAATAAATCTAAACTTGTTAACAGCAAAATAAGAGGTTTTCTTTCATTTTTTCACATAAATTTCGGAAAAATATTCAATATATGTCCGTGTTAATTGGCCTTTAGATTTTAGCAAACCTTCGCGTTTCAGCTCAACCCGAGTCTGAATAATAAATAATACATATTTGGAATTACATACTTTTTTCATTGAGCACAGTAATTTAGAAACAAGACGAATTAGAAAGATGAAATTTGTTATGTGATCTTTATATGAAAATTATAATTTTAATCAAATTTTGGACGAAATTTATCGAAATGAAGTCGGTCTGTCTATCTGACTAAATCAAGCAGAATATGCAAAATAAAAAAAAACCCTAATTATATGAATTTGTGTAATGTCTTACTCATCAGACCTGTACATCAATGTCAAATTTTGAAATTCCAGCTCATTAACAGATAGTACCTGTGAATTCCTGGGAATTCAACCACGATTACTCAGAGGAATGTGAAATTTGATTCGTAATTTCGATACCAAAACTGTTCATTTGTATCAGATTTTAAATTCGAAGACACGAGACTTATAAGATATATTGGATTGCTCTCTCTGAATGAATTTTAAAAGAAGTAAGCATATTTGGGCAGAATATGGATAAATTGTGGAATTTAGAATCGCGAGTATCCTGAAAAATCTAGATGCTTTGTATAACATCTTTAAGTGTTTTATCATCATGTTAATATTTATAGAATGGCATGCTGTTTAAGCATTCAAAAACGACTTGTTGAAAAAAAAAGAAGAAAAAAAGAAATGCGGACTCTAAATACTTGCTATAAAGATGACAGGCAGATGGATGAATATGTTCTCTGTATTAATATATACATATATAAATTTATAAATATATTTTAAACTACTAGATTTTTATTACAATTTTTTTTTGAATTCTGACATTTTAGCATAGCAGCTTTATTCTCATGTAAAAATTTCACTATTATTTTACATGCATGTTTAAAAATTCATAAAAAAAATTATAACTTTCTTATTATTTATGCAACTAATTCGTAACTTATTTAAGCAATAAATTTTCTTTACAAAGAATGAAGAAATATTTAAAAAATATTTTACAATTTCCAAGATATAATCGAAAGTTCATCAGATTTATTTATTTAACATTTAATGCGTCATTTTTTAAATCCCTATAATTCTCGAACCTCTCATTAGAGCTTTCTAAAACTGAATTTGGAGGTTAGTCTCATAAGAATGCATCGATTCAGTAAAAGAATATATATATATATATATATATATATATATATATATATATATATATATGAAAAATTTCGATATATAAATTAATTAGCTGTGTTAATTGACTCATTAAGCAGTTTTTCCAATTGAATGAACCTATGCACTCGACGCGCAAATAAATAAAAAAGCTTTATATATATGTTTCTTTGTTGTTGTTTTTGACGACTGTACGTACATTACTAGATTCCTAATAGAGATACTTTTATGCATAAAACTTAAGCATAAGCACAAAAAAAAAAAAAATCCATAAAATAGGTTATACACAGTTTAAAAAAATATTTTGTTGTTCGAACAATATCAAACACCTACACCAAAATTCTATTAGATAATAACTTGTTTTTGCCGTTCAATATATGCAAATAAACACGAATTTTGATTACGGAGAAATATATCAGGCTTATATGACAAGTTTTTCAAAAATACTTCAATAGTCTTGATTTCATTTCTTTTTTGGAAATTGTAAAAGGACAATAAGTTTACAAGCAATCTGTTTTGTAGAATGACGCTTTCCTGCTCGCATTGCAGTTGGATTAAGTAAGAAATTACACACCAATGAGCATTACAATTTCCTAGCAAAAGATATCCATCCGTATTATTGCCAATAATATTGCCAATGATGTTAAATGCTATACAGAAATTCCATAAATTTCTAAAAAATGAGGTACGCGTAAGAGAATCTATAGGTAGAAACGATTTAGAAAATTGCATTTTCATGGAATGAAAATTTGTTTTACCGACAATGTTGCAGAAAATGACAGAAAAATTTGTAACGCAGTTTCATTTCTGAGTTTCGGCCGAAATCAAACACTTCAAGCAAACATTACGGTAAAGTGATTTTTAATTTAAATTTTCCAAATTGCTACTTATAACTATATTTTATACACTATTTATAACGCAATAAAAGGGTATAATTCATTTTATCATATTCTTTCTTGAAAAAATTCTATTTTCACACCTTTAAATAATTTTTTAACAAATAAAAAAAAACTGCTATGATATTGGAAATTTGGTCCAAATATTTTACTTTTTCTGAATATGATAATTACTCCTTTAATGAATTTGAATCGTATTTATTTCAAGCAAATATTTCACAGTACAATTTTCGATACAAACAGCATAAATAACAATTATTTATCTCATCTAGAAAATGATACAACTGGAAGTGTATACCTATGTCTAATAGTCTAGGAAAGAGTAATTATCAAAGAGAAGAGCTCACACCTTGCATAAGAATAAATTATTTAGACTAAGCCACAAATACAGTTTAAAAGACGTTAGTATTACACTTACAAAAGATGTTTCCATGAATGAAACTAATGTAAAATATAATTTCACAATTAATTAAATGAAGTCTGAAAATGGTTAAATAAAGATTTCAGCTTTGTAAAATTTAAATCATCAGAATTATTATTGTTAGAAACTAAAAGCAAGGAATCTTTATTTTTACTCACCCCAACCATTTGCTTATCATATATGCTTCAATCTCCTCTTTTCTCCTCTGTCTTTGCTCATCTGTTAAGGAACTAGAACTAATCCTAAAGAAAAAATTGTCAACAAATTATTAAGGAATATACAGGATACACACATTTTTTTTTATTTTATTTTAACAAGGAAAACAAAGCGTTGGTACTGCCACGTCAATAAAAGATAAATTCAATAAAATGAACAAGATTAAGATTATTATGAATACAATCAAAAACTTCAAAGAAGACCGATGTTTTCACTTTAATCACATGAAATTTGTTCATTTGTCTTGTACAGTAATAAATTAAAATATTCGGGGAGGAATTTTGCTCTTTATATTTAAAAGGTAAATAAAAGTGATTTCAAATTACATGACATTACAAATACATTCAATTAAATTTTTGCCATAAACACTCTAACGTATTTTAGAACTCGGCACACAGTTTTAAAAGAATTTTACATGGTCGAAGAATTAACACAGTTAATACAAAAAAATTTCAATTTTTTAAATTTAAAAATTTATCTTAAAACATTGATAGATATTGACTTATATTCCTCTCTAGTCCAGATTAACATTTATTTGTAAAAAAAAAAAAAAAAAAAAAAAAAAAGGCCTCGAACGTAGACAGTCATCTTAAACATGATGAAACTATAAACCTTTTTTCAAATCATCTTTCATTATGTATAAACAACAGTTTTCAATTTGATTTTTATATACGGGATATTCACTCTAATCATTGGCCATAAGTTAATTTCTAAACCGTTAAAAACATATAGTTGGAAAAATTCTCCAAAAGGAGGAAGAGTAGCAAAATCTGTTTGTCATAGTAAGAGTTAAAAAAAAGGGGGGGGGGGTCTTGAATATCACTATTTTAGTCCATTTTAGATCATTTCAATGACAGCATAGAGAATCAATGCAAGGAGATTTCATGAGGCAAGCTTTAATTAGTCTAAAGTATTAAAATATAAAATTTGATAACTCGGTTAGTTTTGGGCGCAGAAGATGGGACTTTTTTAGTTTAAAATATTACGGTTCCTATTAGCACAAAATGCCTAACAATATTGTTATTATATCATTACGAACTTGTCCGACGTTCAGAAAACTGAGACACATAGTAGTGGATGGTGCAATACTGTGTGCTCATACGGCTGACTAGGATATTTTATTAAAAATGACTAATAGAACTATGAGTCTACAGGTTGTTGCCGAATTCAAGCGACAAATTCAGAGAGGTGACAGTAGACATCAAGAAGATAAAAAATCGCCATACAATATAGGGTCCCAAACGACGTTTAGTAGGTGAAAATCGCAAAATTATAGGGTGCTCCAGAATTGTTGGAAAATGTAAAAAATTAATAAAAAAATAACAAATAATGTTTTAACAATGATTTTTTCAAAGTAAAAACACATTCTAAAAGTGTTTTTTTTTCATGTAAGTAACATGGCGATTTGATGATCCAGAGGGTTGTAATTCTGAAAACTAATTAGTAGTTTGGAACCCTTATCTGCAAAAATATTAAAACGTGAATAAAAATAAAAGCATGAAAATGTGAGGAATTTTATACTCTTTGATATAATTAATCATGTAGTGTAAAAACTGAGGTATTCTTAAGATATTTAAGAAAAAACTAAAATAGGCACCGGAATACATCGCGGCAACATCGGTATCCCATGTTTGCAGAGGGTGCTGCCAAATTCGAAAGAAAGAAATTTCAGAAGCACATCCAATTCAGATTAAATCCAGTTTCAAGTAAATCATTCACAGTTTTTTTTTTAATCTTTATTTGCCTTACTACTAATATTATTTATTTACCTAACTACTACACTCATACACAATTCGAACTTGAGAAATAACTTTATCACTGCAAATCACCGCTCAAATTATAATGAGGCATAAAATATCACGAATTATTATGATCATTAACAGTTTTTCCCACAATATTGCATTCTAATTGATACACAACGATTTCTTTAAAATTGGTTAAAAATTTCTGGAACTTTATTTAATTTATTTTAATTAATAAACTAAAACGCCTTTTCATGATCAGAATCCAGTTCAACAGGAGGTTCCATGTTTTCTTTCCATATTAATTCACAAACATATTGTTCCCCGTTAAATTCTAAATTATTTTCGAAGTTCTTAATCAATTGATCGTCCGGTTCAGAAAGACCTTGTATTTCATTGAGAAATTCTTCTATTTCCCGAAATTTACTTAAATCAAATCAAATAGAAGATAAACCAGTATAAAATATACATTTTCACAGCTTTCATCCGAATGATTCTGCTTTCCAACTCAACCTAATAACCATCCAAAAGAAGAATTAATCAGCCAGATATTTTCACTCAATGTTATTTTTTCATCATAAATCAATTTCCGAAATGAGTCACTTTCCACAAGTATATAAACTGCTGCATGCGTCAGCAAGTTGTATATTATTTTTTCTTCGCGGCATTCGCGATAGAGCCATCTGGTATATTCATGGACAAATCGGATACAATTTACTACTAGTACTTCGAGCTTTTAACACTCAGAACTGCCATGCCTATTTTGCAGTTTCAAACATGCAGTTATTTGTTAAAACATGCAGTTTGTTGCAGACATTTGTTAAAACTGATTTTTTATCTGAACACGCATAAACAGAACACGTTTGCAAAAAGACTTTATTTTTCGCACTAATATTATTATACGATATTGGAATATGCTCAGCATTTTTATTTGATATTAGGGGAGAATTATTCGAATCACTTTCGCTTTCGGTTCCCATATCAGAAGTGTTTATGGGTTTGTTATTTTTTTTTTTTTTTTTTTTTTACAAACTCATGGTGAAACTTAGAAGAGCATTGTTTACAAAGTATACCTGATTATCAGAATCTACTCACGTGATTTTTCTAAAAACAATTCCAGCATCTCCCATTTACCTTAAGTTAATTGATTTTCTGTTTAATATCCAAAACGTTGTAGTTAACGGAGTTGTGACCATTTATGGAATCGCAGAACACGCATCTACCCTTTACTTCAGCAATTGGTACATTTTTAGGTTTTGAATAACTTCTTTGATATCTTTGATCATTTTGAGAGAAGGTGCGATTAGGCTCGCATTGATTAATCATGACTGATTCGCAAATTCCATCGATTCAAAATCATTCTTCAAAAAAAGGCATTATTTCCGAAGCCTCAAAATTTGCGTCCTTATTTCGTTTTCAGTGAAAATTCAAAACCAAATCTTGGGCTAATAATTTCAATAATAAAGGGTTCAATAAATGATCAAGGATCTCTCAGTAACATTTAATGATCTTAAATTTCTTATGTTTACTTCGATCTCATCACACAATGTTCGGAGACCTCTAAGATATTATATAATAATTTATAATTATAATTTAATTTTTAGAAGAAAAGTAATTATAAGTATGAATGCATTTTTTTAAAATAATCCGAACATCTTAAATTAAATTAAACTTTTAAAGATGGTTTCAATTAATATGATACCAATTTTTATATGGAAAAAATGTATTTTCTCTTGATACATAAATTATAATTTATTTTTTAAAAGAAAAATAATTATGTTTATATATATTGTTCTTGAATTATAATTATAATTTAATTTTTAAATGTTAAAATAATTATAAATATAATTTTGACTATGAAAATATTTCAAAATAACTATTTTTATCTTAAAATCATTAAAAGTTTTAATTTTTTGGATTTTAATAAAGATAAATTATTTATTATAACTCAACGAAACTGTATTTATATCGGGAATTAAAAAGAACAGCTGAAATAAATAAAATTATATCGGCAAACATTCTAAATGTTAATAATCGGAAAGAAAAAATAGAGAGCAGGTGTTAAGTTATGGAATGCAAAGGCAGATGTTTCAAAATTTTTAATAACACACGATATGCTTTGTGCGCTGCTCGATTTTCTAAAGAAAAAAAAAATATTTTTTTAAGGTAAATGAATTTTTTTTAATAGATTCTTTAAGCATTCTCTAGTGGATAATCATTATTGATGAATTTTGCAAGAAGTCAAAATATATCTATCTTGTTTGAAATGTTTTTATGATAATTACCATTCTCTCTCTCTTGTATGTAATAAAAAATTAAAGAAATATTTTTATGATGTCAGCAATTAAATAATATTTATTATAATTTAAGTTACATATGTAATTATTTTTCCTGCTTAAAAATAAAATTATATATAAAGTATTAAGTAAATGAATATTTATTTTTGAGGTTGATTTATTTTTAAAACATTCATTTTTGATTGATAAAAGAGTAAAATATTAATGAAAATTGTCTGTAATTTTATTTAAATAATTTTTTAAAAGAAAAACGCGCTCATATCTTAACATTTTTAAAAAATAATTTATAATTCAGGTATTAAGAGAAAATACATTTATTTTTCCTTATAAAAATTGGTATCATATTAATTGAAACCATCTGTAAAAGGTTAATTTAATTTAAGCAATTCCGATTATTTAAAAAAATGCATTCATACTTCTAATTATTTTTCTTCTAAAAATTAAATTATAATCCACGAATTAGGAGAACAAATATTTATTTCTGCATAAAAAATGAAAAACATATTAATTAAAACTGTTTGTAAATTGTTAAATTAGTTTGAAATAAATTTTAAAAAACAAAACAAAAGCAAAATGTACTAGCGCAGGACCGAACTAGGATCTCCGGTTTGCTACGCCAGCGTCTTAACCACTATACTCTTCGCGGTTCGACAACGCCGACACATTATTAGTATATAAGCTATGCAGAAAGTTTAGGGGCCATTTTCTCAAAATCTTCTAGCCATTGCGCTTTAATATTTTCGTGAATGAACATCTAAATGTATACTTCCATTGCGCTAAATCTCATCACGAACTGAATTTCCAACCTCGGGCCCTCCCCTTGTTAGATAAGGTTTTGCTTTTTAAGTTTATCTACAATTATGCTCAGCTAAATGTAATGCAGGCATAAGGCTAAGTCAGACTTCAACATCTAGACCTTGGTGCCTCTAAGCCCTTGACCTCTTGAAGCTGCATTTTAAATCCTTTTACCATGAGGCTGTGTTACATTGTTTGGAGGCGTTCGGGCTCACGGATCTGGTTTGATGTTACTGTCTACCAGGTGGGATAAGACACAAGTTTATCTATGCAGGTGTCTTTCCTGAAAAAACACAATTTACACATACACACAATTTGTTATATTTTTTTATTACTAACTATTAGAATAAGTATTTTCAACTTCCACTTCGAAGTGTGGGCAGTGCAGTATAGAGGTCCGAACAACATGAATGAGGCGTGTCTTCGGTTCGAGTCTCGCTTTTAGCTTTATTTTATTTATTTTTTTTTACTTATGTAATTATATTTAATATGTTTTGCTTTTTTAAATTTATCTATATAGGTGTCTTTCCTGAAAAAACGTAATTTTACAATAAATAAATAAATTATAACTAACTATTGGAGCCTTTTTCTATCTGCTCTCATGCTGACAATATCATATAGCGCCATCTCAGATCCGATTTCACCATGGTAAAACAGAGTGAAAGTTCAAAATTATAAGTAATAACAAATAAAATGTAAAATAAATATTGTAATATAGCAGTTTTTTTCAAATAACATGTTAAACTGAGTGCATTCATGACTTCTTTTTTTTTTATTTTATTTAAATGACCGATATTTACATCATTTGAAAATTCAAAAAAAAAAAAAAAAATTAATCAATGACACTTAAATTTTGTGCCATAAAATTTTCTATTTTTAATTAACTTAAAAATGTTTTCACATATTTTAAATAGTATATTTTATTATGAATTGAAACTCAGATCTTTTTCATTGTTGTTCTTAATATTCCATTCCGACGTTCATTCCATTTGTTTGTTTATGTAAAAGGTTAAAAAGGTGTAAGCTAAAAACAAAGGGTTAAAAAGTTCGTTGAAGAAATTCAAATAAACCATGTAGAGGAAGCGAAACTTTCGCAATTAGCATATCAGTTCCTGGTAAGACATTAAAATTTCAAGATCTTTATTTTACCTTGAAGAATGAATTTTCTTAGTGATATACTCAGAGATATAAATAAAATTGCATATTGTATAAACTGCGCTGTAATAATTTCGGATTTTAAAGTGAATAAACGTTATAAATTTTTGTAATTTTAATCAATAAAAAATCTAATTAAAATTTCGAGAAATTATTCCGAAGTGTAAAATGATATCCTCAGATTATATACGTGCCAAGTTTTGTCACTTTAAGTCAAACGATCTGATCTGGAGAGCAACAGCACTTACAATTATCTGTATTATAAGTAGAGATACTCGTTGTTAACCGCAAGCGGTCTGCGTGTTTGACATTCTTGTTCTCCAAACAAATTTTCTCCTTAAAAAAATTGAAAATATGAGTCTTAATTTAGAGTAAAGAATTTTAAAATGTTTGAAATTTGGGTGCTATAGCTATATGCATTTTCCCATATTTTATAATGAATTTATTTTTTTGCTCCTGAATTATTTGTATCCCGACTGCTCCCAAGAAGGACAAGGAACAAATATCGCTTCGTTTTTTACCATTTCTGATGGTTTTTAACAATGAAAGCATGCCTAAGTTTGTTTGTTTTTTAATGTGAGACTTTGAAATCATTTATTTATAAATTTTTAAATGAAATCCTTTCGTTGGGTTTTATCTTTCTGGAGGAAGGAGGGGCAGTATCCGGGACACTGAGTAAGATAAGTCTCCATTTCCAAAAAAACTGTGAGTTGCTCTTTCCCTTACCCCTCTGCAGACATGATGATGACGCGAAGCTAGTCTTTGAAATTTCGACTGCGGTTTTATCTCCTTCGAAGTTTTTTGTTGTGAAATACTAGGGGATCAAGTATATGCTCTTTTCACAACTTTTTTTCCATCATCTTTCTTGACAAGCCGCTTTGAATCGGATTTGTTTTCGCTCCTTTCGGGCTCTAAACGACCTCTTTTTTTTTTTTTTTTTTTAAATCTTAGACAAAACAATAATTGTTTTTAAAGGGTTCTAATCGTGGGAACAAATATCAAGAAACCATTAGAAAATTTTAACAGTTTTAAGTTTTATGTCTAAAAATTTTTGAATTTTTATATTCAATTTCTTAAGAGTTTTTAGAAACCTTACTCCTAATTAACGGTAATTAATTATTATTTTAAAGCTTTAGGAATATAAACACCAATTTCAGTTGACAACAAAAATTAACAAATTAAACAAGTAAATTAAAATCATTCAGTAAATTCAAATTGAAACCAGCAGGAGTGGTCTTCCCAAAACTTTCTCGTATACTCTCTAATAAAGGTTTTATTTTTGTTTTTGTTTAGACGCGTTTATTCCCAACCGATTGAAAGAAAAATTTGATATAAAATTATAACTGTAGACACATCACATAAAAAATTTGACATATTTAAGTCTTTTTGAGTTATCGCGTTTACATGCTTCTAAAAGTAAAGAACGACAGACGGTCAGCGTCTTGTATTTGTCTCAAAATTTGATAAGTGTTTACACTATAAATGCTAATTTTTATCCATCTAGCTCTCTTCGTTTATATTTGCCATGTTTATATTCAAATAAACGGACAGACAGATTTCCTCTGAATAGGTTTTGCACAAAATTAGACAGAAATCTACAAATTTAGTCTAAAGACCATATTCCGCATTTCATCCATCTAATTCAAAGCGTTTTTGAGTTATCTTTGTCACACACAGACAGGCGGACAGATAGATATTTTCCAAAAATGTGTTTTTAGAACTCAATAATGTCTAAAATGTGAAGAATCTATAAAATCTCGAGTTCGAATTTTTTGAGGTTTACAATACTTTATATGAGAAAATAAAAACACTAAAAGAAGACATGAAATGTCAATTGTATGCATTAAAAATCTAAGACATGAGATACAGTAGATCAAGCAGTTAAAGAAGTTTAGAAAAAACACGTATAATTATTGCACATATGTATTAAAATTCTTGCTTTTACTCTGCTTATGAAACGCAAAATTAAAAATTTCAGTAGAAACCAATTTAACATTAACAGAAGTGCGGGAATGACTTATACGTTTAAGTACTGAAATAAGGTTAATATTTCGAGAAAATAATAGAACCGATAAAAATATTTTGTATATTAACTTTGAAAAACGTTTTTTAATTTCAGTATGGTGTAAAAATATTTCTGTGCAGGGACTTGATCACAGATTATGGCAGGAAAGCGTATAATTTTTCAACTCCCCCATATATAAACTTTTAGAGACTTGTAGAAATAAACTTTTTAATAAGATAATTAATCCTTCCAAGTACATAGGAACATTTGTGCCAAACTTTGTTTGAATTCGCCAAGGAGTGTGGAATTGCATAAAGTTTAAAGAATAAAATAAATATTCAGTTTTCCATATACAGATTATTACATTATAAAAATATAGGATTTAATATAATTAATGTTGATTTCTTCAAAATAAAACTCTTCAAAACGTTGGTTATATAGATTTTGTAGATCTCTTTTTAAATACTCTAACTAATGAAAACTAAGAAAATTATTTTATTAAAAGTTACGAAAGTACTTTTAGTTTCAGTAAATACTGTATGCATGTTTAATGTCTTATTTTCAAATATAAATTGCACAAGCAATTTCAATTTGAAAATATTCAAATGAAAACAATCTATAAAAGAGAAAAATATGTAATTTTTTTGTGTATGTATTTCATATTTCCTTTATTTTTTAAATAACTACTTTCTTATCCTAGAAAGCTTTAAAAACCTATAAATCAAGCTAATAGTAATAACACATATAAGTGTACAAGCCAGGTATAGCTTTCTTAAGTTCGATTTGATGGCCGTTATTTAAAATTCATTTTGGATATGTTTTTATTCTCAAAATTTCAAAAGTAACAGCTCAGAGTAATCCACGAATCTTTACGATGCTTAAAAGAATATGAGTAGAAAAGACATCAATCATACCGTCCACTGATAAGAGAAATTCCCTTCTCATTAACTCACAGCTTGATATCTGGCGGGGAGGGAAAATCGGCAATTCAAAAATCTCGGATCTGACAATTTTAAAGGAACTTTTGTTTTTGAGGAATCTCAGGTTCGCGGTTATGAAAGGAGAAAAGTTCAAAAAGACATCTCATGTTTAATTCTAGGGATTTTTTAGTAAATCTTTTTAGGTATTACTTAAAGCCCCTTAGGTTATATTACGAATTTGGATTGATGTTTCCCTGCTGCTAGTTCCATGGTATTCCGGCGATGGGTGAAAGAAAGGGAGATGCACTTTCGCCTGTTGAAGATGGAGCATGCAGAGTATAGTGTAAGTGAAAGCTGATATCTTACCTCTGTCCACATAGGAGCAACGTACCTTCTCGTTCGGTCCGGAATGTTAAGAGGCAGTACTCCGCCATTTGCATGGAAGTGGCGTGGAAGATTCCTACTCTGGACAGATGCAATTTCAACTCTGACTAAGCTGCTTGCTCCATCCGTGCGTCTGGAAAGCTAGATTCAGACTATAATAGTGAGCCCGAGTCTAGTCTAAAACCCCGTTCCGACGGCTCGTGCGCGTCTTCAGACAGGCAAATTTTGCCCTCTTTCCCCTCTCTTGTGGTTTTTCGGGATTCTTTGATATCTGTTCATTTTACCGACAATTTTCGGGAAGCAGGTGGGCGTGTTCTATAATGGGTCAGATGGCAGATTTACGACCATATCCGTACAGGAACAGGGCTGAATGCTGATTCGAAACTATAACTGGCACATGGAGATCCGGGGATCAATGCTAGCGGCGAACCTGGGCAACCACGTCCATGCCTCGCCTTGGGCTGACTCTTTAGTCGGTGAACTGTCGAGCGCCAAGTGGGTGGAAGCCTCTAACGTTCGCAGAAGAATCGACCTTGAGAGGACACAGGATCGGCCTGGAATTGATAACTTTATATCAATCTTCCGACTTATGCGGCCTCGGCCTGCGGATCCTGTTTCACAGAGAATGATGATCATAAGTCTACAAGGCTCATGCTTACTGGATCCCAAGGGGCCTTCTTCATGAGTGGATTTTTCTGGCAGATTTTGTCGGGCTCGTAAGGGAAGTTGTGTTGGTGCAGTAGGACGATGGTATGTATAGTGGAGGGGTTCTATTTAAATTGTGCAAGACCTCGTTATTGGCCAGTTGAAAATGTTCCCGCTATCACTGATAGCACCATGGTATGGGAGACAATTTTATAGATAGCTCTTGTAGATGTGCTGCATGGATGTTGGAGCAATGACTCCTGACCTTGGCGATCCTTTGGAGAAAAGATCGAAGATTCCAGAATCTTCAAGAAACTTGGCGATAGGTCCATTAGAGCATCTTCAACCTACAGCACCCGAGATTTCTAAAACAGTTTTGTAAGTAAATCCCACCATTCATTAAGGTTGAAATAAGCAAAATATATTTAATGAAAAATATAATCGCCTTCCTTTACGACCTTTTTGGCTCTATATCCTTTCAAGCAAGTTGGGTTCGGTTGTGTAGTGCAGTTGTATGTCCATCAGAACAAGAATTATGAAAAAGAATTATTAGAATTAAGAACAAGAAAATCGAAAGACAGAGATGTAATCCACCGTGTACCCAGTAGGCAGTCAGTAAGAAGTCGAACATTGATTCAGTAGCGAGTGGGAAGTCGAGTTCAGCTGAAGTGAGTAGACAGCGAAGAATAGAACACGTTCCAGAGGCGTGAAAATTCGGGCAAAGTCTTTCTTCTGTGTATTTTGTGCTGCTATGCTTCTTTCTTACCAATTTGCTGCTTGAGAGCAGCTGTTTACTGCAAGTTCTGTCCCTGTTTACGTATCAGCTGTGTCTCTTCGTCTTGTGCTCGTGTTAAATAGCTTTCGAGCTTTTTGGACTGTTACACCCGCATTACATCCACAACACCAGATCTCTTAATTTTCAGATTTCAGGCTTTCCATAACGGTATTTTCAATACAAGTAGAGAATTTTTTGTGCATGAATCAGAAATATAATATTCCAGGAAATATTTGTAGTTCATCAGAAGTTTTACCTGCAGCTCATTTCTCCCCTTGAGATTCTGAAACATCGTTCATTTAACAATAAGAGACATCTGACTTTGTTAGGAATAATATTAAATAGGATTTCACTGCACAAGTGGAGGTTACCGAAAATAATTTAATTTCTGAACAAACAATTTATTAAAATTCATCACGACTAAGATACTAGTAATTTACTTTCAAAATATACATTTCCCACAAGCCTCACAGAACACGGGATCTGATGAATTTACAAGCAAATTAATTCCTAATTTTTCATATTTCAACAACAATCGAAATATTTCCACCTACAGAGTAGGTTCCTAATTTGAGTAGTGTCTAAATCTTTTTTCTTTGATTTGAAATATCTAAATTTATACCTATCGAAACAACTGACATGCCTTTGTTGCTTTAAACTTTATATGAACGCAACAAAGGACATTTTTTCTATGAGTGCATGGATATTGATTTGGAGAATGGATCCTTAGGGATTTTTTAGTATGCCTTATGCACCATGCTTTGGGGACAAATTGATGGTCTATGCTACGAGTCTATATGTTAGAAGGATGTCCGACTGAGATTCAATCAGAGGAAATGAATTTCAATTATTAATTCTTTTATTGAAAGAAATAAAATATAAGGTTATTGTGTCATAAATCATTGCTGTAAGAAAGAAAAAATTATCATAATTATGAGAATGAACATTTCATTTTATATTAGTTAAGTTCTAAATAATCTTTCAAAATAACCTCACACAAAGAATATCAAGAATAGTCTCAAATAAAGTACACAGACTCTGAAAGAATCTTTACACTTTATGAGCCATTACAATTAAGTAATATTCCATCTATTGCATTCATTTAGCCAGTCACAAGTAACAATCAGTGATTAGCGAATGCATTAATATACTGCAATGGGCCTTAACTCCGTTTTGTAAAATGTTTATGAATTGGTTATTAAAGAATCCTTTTTTGGTTTTATAGTATCAAAATTCCAATCAACATGCAAAAAAGGTAGCATATACTTTGCTTAAGAATTTTTATGAAAAGAAGAGATATAATTCCTTTTTTTTTTTTCCTGTTACATAAGAACTAATTTAACGTAAGCAAAAAATTAAAATGCTAGGCTTTTTAAAAAAGTTTTTAACGTCAAACACTATGGCAGCAATGAAAGCAAATTATATCATGAGAAAAAAAACTATACATGAATAAAATATGAATAATAGGGTAATTTCCACTGAAAAAGTAATCTAACCCCACACATTTTATACTTATGAAAAGAGCATTTTATGTGACAAATACATCAGTTCCCCTAATTCAATATTGTTATGTTAAATATCCTGTAAGTAAAGGACAGAAGTGGTTTCTTTCTGTCTCTCGCTCTCTTTATATGTGTGTGTGTGTAACATTATTTTGGTTGAAGCAGAGTGCAGGTTGAAGACATAGACGAGATATTGTATTTTTAATTTCGTTTTATTCTCTCTCGGCAAGCATGATTATTTACAAGAAGGCGCAGCGCGTCACAAAAGCAGAAGTAAAGAAGAGCGAGAAGGAACGAAACAAATGATCACTAGTCTTATGTAACATGGGATTTCCGGCCATGCGCCAATTCAATACACGTGGTGACCTTTGACACATTTTCAAGGGCACCGAAGGGTCGCTTTCATTTGACACGTAGATTGATTGTGTAGTCATTTTTACACAGTTTCATACGTGGAATGAGATTAGAAAATAAGAGAATATTTTACTATGGGCTAAATTAAGATAAAGTTTTAGAAATTAATTTGGTTTAAATTACCGACGATTTTCAAAAATATATAAAGGTATATGCATAACGCCATCTATCTAGATACAGCAGGAGATAATACAAGATGAAGTATAAACATGAAATGTAAATCAAATTAAACAGCTGTATTCATCAAAAATATTATTACTAGCACAAACAGATTTGAAGACTGTTTAATATTTTACATATTTCATTGCAAATGGAAATTGTTTAAGAGCTGGAAATAAATTCTTTTTTTTTTCAATGTTTAAAAGATTAAAATACTCTTTGATAGCTGTTTAATGTTTCATAGTAAAAATTCGCCCTTTGATCTGTCCAATATATATAATTCATATGAATAAACGATGCTGCCATATTCAAATAGCTTTATATTTTTAAATATTTTTCTGCTGCTTTAAAGGAATTAAGATAATTCCTAATTTAAAGGTTATTTAACAATTTAAACAAATTCTTAAATTCTGACTTTAAAAGTAAAACTAAAGAATAATCATTATACAGATATTCAACATAATTAAATGAATTTTCATTAAATGTTAATTGTTCAAGAAACATTTGTCATAGTAAAAACTTTTAATTGGATATTACACACATGAAAAATCATCTCAAATTGCATAAAAATGTACAATATTTTACTTAAGATATGAAGAAAAAATTTAGCAAAAGTAAAAATATTCTCCATTTTTAAAAATTCTTTTATTTATATATGTCCTATTAATAAGATGAAATATGCACTTTTCAATACGCAAAATGATGCAATTGTTGTCAGAACCATTAAAATCATCGATAACTTTAAGAATAAAACTTAGACGTATTTTTCAGTCAAAACTTTCGACATGTTAGTTTTCTTTTTATAGTATATTAACGTTACATTATTTTTCTTTTGTATGTATTACTATAAGCATATGGACTCGACCCATTACAAGTTCACGTCCTTTGTTTAAAATGTTTGAAATTATAATACATAAAAATAATTTTCCAGAAACTTAAAAGATTAAAAACTTAATTTCATCAACTCAACATTGATTTATTTCAAAATATTCAATGTCCGCATTATTTATACTGATTTTTCAAAAACCTATGATTTAGGTATATTTTTAAACAAATTG
Organism: Argiope bruennichi; assembly: GCF_947563725.1. Lineage (NCBI taxonomy): Eukaryota > Metazoa > Arthropoda > Arachnida > Araneae > Araneidae > Argiope > Argiope bruennichi. Next base: position 91,876,882 of record NC_079162.1, read on the forward strand.
AATAATATTGGTTCCCATATTACTTTTACTAATTGGAGTTATCTGTTATTTAAATAATCGAATGCTATACCTTTATTTAAATCATGCTGCTTCTCACAAGTTTACAAACACTTCTAGAATCTCACAAGACTCCAATCTTGGATTCCATCTTTTTATTTTATTTATTGACCTTTGTTATACAGGGTGTTTATAAAGTCCCGGACCCATTTTAATGTTTAATAACTCATAAAATAATAAAGATAGATTTAAATTAATAACATAAATGGTTAAATAGACTCAAAAAGTTTCATGACCCTTGTCAATGAACTTCCACGTGTGCCCCCTTCGTCGCACGGAGAATATCAAGTCGATAGTCAGATTCACGCCAGGTAGCGACAAGCATGTCGGCATCCACAGAGCCATTTGCGCACATTATGGCGATTAACAATGCCAGAAACATGAAAGGATGCTTCATCGGAGAACATTATGCTCTTCAGAAAATCAGCAGCATCTTCTATCCTCCTTAGCATATCTGTTGCAAAGGCCATCCTCCTAGGTCTATCGTTCGGTTCCAAAACTTGAACAATTTGAACTTTGTATGCATGCTGTCTTAATTTTTTCTTAATAACCTTGTACACCGTCGAAATTGGCATATCCAATTCTGTTGCCGCTGATTTCAGAGATATTCTAGGATTGTGTAAAAATGTCTCTCTGACACGCTCAACATCAAAATCACTTGTGCAAGGACGTCTAGAACGTTTCTTATCTTCGATATTTCCAATTTCTAGTAAATTCTTTTTCCACCGCAAGATGCTGTTTTTGGATGGAGGATCTTTTTGGTAAATTCTTCTGAAATTTCTCTGCGCTTGCACTATCGATTTCATTTCTATGAACCACCATAAAATCTGTGCTTTCTCTTGTGGTGTATGCATTCTCCTTAATATCCGCTCGAATAAAACATCACATACAAAAGTACTACATAGAACAAACACATCAAAAGTAAACATAACATTGTAATAGTTGACAAAAACAAAAGAGAGAAAAATGCAATTAATAAGCAGACAATATTTAGAAAAGTACATATATTTAGACTGGAAAATGAAATTATCTGAAATTAACCACACGCGCAGACGATATTTACAAAAGTAAAAATATTCAAACCTGAAAAGGAAAATATATGAGTTATTCCATCAATAAATGTCATAAGTGTGTTTATATCTTTATTATTTTATGAGTTATTAAACATCAAAATGGGTCCAGGACTTGTATTTTAAACCCTGTATTTTAAAAGCTTCTGCATATTCTTCATTTGCTGATGATTTGAAATAATGTAGCTTCAAACGAACTTTTAAAGATAAGGAACTTCCGAAACAGATCAGGATAATTTTTTTTTAGTAATATATATGCAATAAGTTACTAGTGAACTTTGAGAAATGCAGTATCATTATTTATCATCAGAAATCTTAGCTTTTGATTTACCCTTAAGAAATTAACAATCTTGTTTTATTTTGCTTATATTCAGTTTCTGATTTTGAATATTATTCACGGTATATTATTTAATTTTTCAAAACATACTGATGGTATAATTTCAACAACTTATATAAAAAAAAATTCCTTGGAATTCCCAAAAGGAAACTATATTACAGTTCAATATTTCATAATTGTCCCATGCAAACTTAAATACTCCTTTTTATTTGGGCTATTGCTACAAGCAAGAGCAAACTAAATTTATGCATTCTTTATCTCTACAAAAAGAAAGAAAAATTCACATCGTCAATTTACATTTGTCATATGTTTAATATCCCTATCTGGCAATACCGATGTGCTTTTCCCTGAATTCGATTCTTTTATAAAATCCTCAATAATATGATCGATTGCGAAGACATACTAAGGAGTATAAGCAATGAACCAGACAGTTTAGAATCAACAGTCTGTTATATTTAATTATGTGTAAAAATTGTCATTATATAAATTTTATAAAATATTCAACAAGTTTTCTGACGAACTTGATATTTTTAATATTTACTTGAGAATTTTAAAATCAAAATGTTTGTAACTTTTAAATTTTTATTGTACTGTCGAATGCATTTAAGACTGCCTACACTTTGCCTTTCGAATTCCTGATGTGTCACTGTTTTTAAAATTGATTAGATTAATTACACTTTGAAATTCCTAATATGATTTTAATGCTATTTTATGGTTCAAAGTTCACCTCAAAATTCTTAACGCGTTTTTAGATTAACTGCACACACATATTAAATATTTAATACGTATTTTAATACTTTTATCATTTACCATTTATAATTATATTTTATTACATCTGATGCTCATTTTGCAATTCACTTTGAAACTGGATTTTTTTTTGTTGTTGTTGTGTGTATTTTCTTTAAATATATAAATAAAAGAATGAAAAGAAGTTATAAATAATAAAGAGGAATGAAAAAAAAAATGAATGAGCGAATCTTTTATATATATTAAATTGAATATACCGTTTAATTTGCATTTATAATATCATCGAATAATAAAATATAAATCATATAGACGTCAGCATAGAGGTTTTTCAATTTTAACTTGACAGTGCACTTAGTGTTAATGGCATGCTAAATATAAGTGACGCTAAGTGTATGCTTTGTTTTGCCAATGTAAATATATTTAATTTTAATAAGGAATACAATCTTCAAACTTTTTAATTCTGCAATGGTGGTTAATGCATCTATATCCCAGGTAAACCCATTATGAATTCCACTCAGACTAATTAATATATTCATCATATTACATTCTTCATTAAATGCCGAGGTAATAGCAGATTGAAAGTGTTGAATACCAAATAAATTATGAAAGTATTAAAATATAGTTTAACATTTTAATTTGTATTAAAAATACATTAATGGAGCAACGATTTATTGGACACATGATGCTTATTCAATAAATAAGTAACTAAAAAAATCTTTCGAAATCTCTTTCACAATTTATAATAACTTCTATCAAAATAATTTCACGGTAATAAAGTGACTCCTTAGATTTTATATGCCTGTTCTGTGCAACAGTTCAAACCTAAAAATTTAATTTGAAAAAAGAATAAAACTAACAATTATTTTTGTTCAATGATAACTTGAAAAGCTACCTGGAATAAATTTCAGAAGACTGGCAAGTATCCTCCTTTCCACCTTTCCATCGCTTCTTTTCCTCAGAATGCTTAAATTTCTGAAAAGATCAATCATTAGTAAAGGATCTTTCCTGCTCTCTACATTTCCTTACACAATATAGATGCTTAATAGTTCACAATCACATGTCAGTTCTATGTAAATGAACAGGATGCATAAAAAAAGTTCAGTTAAATACAGAAATCTATAAATGTAGTGTTCTTTAGGTGTATGATTTATAAGAATATCTGCAAATATACTAACTTTCTTTAAAATTAGAGATACAATAAACTAGGAGCACATTACACGCACATTGGAATTAGAGAGTGAAGTCTTATTTTAAGTAAACATGACTTAAAAAAGTGATAAGTTTTTACAGGTTATTAATGCCCCATTTAAGCAAATTACATAAGTGGAAGTGAAGTCGTACATGAAAAAAAGGAGGATGCAAATATAAATCGAGTTTATAACTCTTCTAAAAATGCTTTCCTCAGATTGTGGACGGTTCAAGAATCCATTTATCTTACAACAATACGGTGGACTAATTACAAGGGAAACTATTTTTTATTTGGTAGATCAGTTAAAAAAATATGGGATATATTTCTAAAGGAAGAAATTATCACAAAATGAAAATTTAACAGCAGTATGTAATGTTTTGTCATCAAAATATTTTAGTGCAATGGACATTAGATACAGAGCAATTATATCAAGAAAAGAGTTTCTTTCAAATTATTTCCAATATCTCAGCAGTTTTTTTAAAGAGCTTAACAGAAAAAATATCTTGCATGTTTATATTTAATTTTTATGATTTTTACAATGAATGCAATAATTTTTTATTAATATCAACTTTGTTTCTGAAAGATTCTTTTTTGTTAGAAACACAAAACTCATTTTTATTTATGAATGATAAAAAAATGGAGGTAGATATTCCAAACTGTTATTATCATTAGTATTTTTAATAAACAAATCAGTTGCTTCACCCTAAGCCTTTAAAAAATTAGTCAATTTAAACTGAATTTAGTCTAAATATAATTAGTACAAAACCATTAAGTATGAAGTGCAGAATGAATAATACTTGGAATTCCAAGTAGGAACTGTATAAAATTATTTACTTGTTTTGTTTGCAAATCTTAAGGAATACAAAATCGATGAAAATGATTTCCCATTTCATTTAGGGACAGTTAGTGAAACTACGGATGAATTCTACATACTTTTTTCATTTTCTATGATTTTGAAATGATTGTATGAGATGGAAAGTAGGTTTTCAGTTTATATTAGAGCATAATCATGCCTAGAGGGTTAATGAAATAGTGCTTTCTTCGCCGAATTATTTCATAGATTAACCATTCTCAGTTACAGCAACAATCATAATTAACCCTATGTGCTCCTAATTATCATAGAGAAACTGGAATCATCCTTTTTCACTTCTGATCACAGTAAAGAATGATGAAGTAGTGATTTAAAGAAAATAAATCTAAAATCATGTTAAACAACTGCTTATTGCTTCAGAATTTTCTCATAGTACATGACTTATAATCATTTTATACCCAGTTTTGTCGGAAAATGAAACTTTATATAAATAAAAAGAAATTATTGAATTTTATTACTTGCGAAAAAAAATCTAAGACATAGAAACGAACTTTAAAATGAATAAGAACTAGTTGTTGAGTTTAGTAGTAGAATACACAACTCTCCCTTCAAGTAAAGCATTTAATCTACTATTCAACTCTTTTTTCTGACATGTAAGCTATGTGAAAAAGTCTTAATTATAAGATCTGCTAGAATAATATTTATTTTATTCTCAGATATTGCAAATATTATTTACCAACAAATCAAATTAAAATTTTCAAATTATTTCTCTTCACACTTGTCACATTCAACTGATTGCTGTAAACTCCACCAATCCTTCAATCTTGCTTTTCAGATTAGTACCTTCTACATAATCGATCAAAAATGACATATTTGTCAAAAAATAAATCATAAATATTTCAAGATAAGTTACTTCCTACTGAAAAAAATCAAAATCAACACCTTTAGATTTCTGCCTCTGCATCATATATTTTTCTTCCGAAACATCAATTTCCTCGTCTTCATCCAGACTTGATATCAAATCGTTTTTAATAAGTATCTTTTATTCATGAACAGTTCTTTTAAAATGACAGGTATTAATTTCACATAATATAATGAACATCATTGTCAGGAACATTATATCCTACATATCCAAGAAATATGCTGGGCCAGGATAGCCTGGTTGGTAGAGCGTCGCATTCGCGTCCCTTAGGTTGCGAGTTCGAACACCTCCGGCCGAAGATTCCCCGCGTGCTTGGTGGCTGACGCGCGTTAAATCTGTCGTGGTCACAAAGTCCTCCATGTCAAGAGTAATTCCGCTGGTTGTACTGGATCAGGGGTGATCGTTCTCTGATTCAGGTCTAAATTACGATCTGTGGTTGAGTGAATGAAATGCGTGACTGAAGTCCGCCCCGTAAAAAGGGTCGTGGCGTGTGTGTAGATAAGTCGTTCTCAAGGCCCTAGACGGCGCTACTGTAGAAACAAGAGGCGCTCCTCCTCAGGCATAAATCGGCTGTCTTCGAACAGCGAGCTTGTCCATGGCAAAAGTGCCATAAGAAACAACATGTCTTTGCAATTTACCTCACAAATAATTAAAGCAGGAACTCTTGGTTCCAACTTTTATGAACATAGTTTCAACTAAAGTAAACAGGTGTTTGAAAAGGATACTGAAAATGTGTGAAAGTGTTAGAATTTGAAGAAAGCTCTACAAACTTAAAGAGAACACAGGCTTTCATGCACACTCTAAGGTTTCAATGGTACATTCTGTATTCACCGTTTCTGATTATCCTTTCTCACCCTACACATTTTCTGCAACACATCGCAATAAAATTCAAAGCTTTTGACAAAAAAAGGAAAGAAAACTGTACCAACATGCAAATTTTAATTGCAAAGACTAAAAATGATATTAATTTCACATAAAATAATGAACATTATTGTCAGGTACCTTATATAATACAAATCCAAGAAATACATAACTTTGCAATTTATCTCACAAATAATCAATATTGGAAATGAATAATAACTCTTGGTTTCAATTTTTATGAAAGCAGTTGCAACTAAAATAAACAGGAATTTGAAAAGAACACTTAAAATATGGTGAAGTGTAGTCTTCCTCCAGAACTGTAAAAAAAGCACAGGTTTCCATGCACCCTCTAAGGTTACAATGCTATATAGCAGAAAAATTTTAATTGCAAGGATGAAAAAAGTGCAAAATATTTCACTTTATATGATTTATAAATGCACAATTTATTTTAAATAAGTATAATAGTAATTTGAAATTAATATTTAGGATTATTTCATATACAAGAATATTTGTAGGCCATAAGAAATTCATTCACAGAAAGTAAGGGGGAAAAAAATTGTTGCTTTTGAAAAGATTTGAAAATGCAACTAGGAAATTTATTTCATTTTTTATGGCATTATTTTTATTTAATTCAAAGGAAGAACACAAATTTTTTGTTAAAAAAAATAACTTACAATTATAAAAAGTTATAAAGTTAAAAACAATTTCTCTATTCAAGCATATTTTTTAAAAAATCTATAAACAATAATTTGAATA